>NW_026985858.1:0-10349 GCF_018555375.3 Anguilla rostrata
GGTGTTGCTAGGGGTTGCTAGGGTATTCGAAGTGGTTGCTAGGATGTTGCTAGGTGGTTGCTATGGAGTTGCTAGGTGGTGCTAGTGTGTTCTAGGCGGTTGCTATGGTTCTAGGTTTGCTAGGTGGTTGCTATGGAGTTCTAGGTGGTTGCTAGGGTGTTGCTAGGTGGTTGCTATGGAGTTCTAGGCGGTTTGCTAGGGTGTTTGCTAGGGTGGGTTGCTAGGAGTTCTAGGTGGTTGCTATGGAGTTCTAGGCGGTTGCTATGGTGTTGCTAGGTGGTTGCTATGGAGTTCTAGGCCGTTGCTAGGTGTTGCTAGGTGGTTGCTATGGAGTTATAGGTGGTTGCTAGTGTGTTGTTAGGTGGTTGCTATGGAGTTTAGGCGTTGCTAGGGTGTTTTACGGTGGTTGCTAGGGTGTTGCTAGGGGTTGCTAGAGGTCTTTTTACTGAGTCCAATGACGCGACCCATAGTTCTCTATGACAAACGGTTCAAAAGTTATGAAATATCAAACATCGGCCAATCAGGAAGGGGGGAGGCTGATCTCCACCAATGGACAATGGACTCTCTACCATGTCCAATGAGGCATTGCACAATTTGTGGGCAATTTTTCCCCATAGAGATGAATGGCCGAATGTTCAAATCTAGAGAGAGACCAGAGTACTGCTGCAGAAGACAGGGCATTGTGACATCACAAGGGTGAGAAGACAGAGCATTGTGACATCACAAAGGTGAACATTCCGCCATTCATTCTCTATGGGAAAATTGCCCAGAAAAATTCAAATTTTTCAAAAACCGTGCAACCATCTTTCCACAAAGTAATAGCACACCATTCCCGATCAAGCCGCTCGATTTGACATATTGCACGTGTATGTGGTGCGAAAACTGTGGGAGGAGTAGCGGTCCAAAAATGCGTGGAATAAATAAAAATAATAACTAGACAATTCCTGCAGAAATTGTGATGTGTGGTTGCCGCCAACGCAAAGTCAACTTTGTGCTGAACGGAGCGAACAGTTTCTGTAGCATGAGCAGAGACATAGTATGGTATACATGATATAACATCACGGCAACGAGTTCATTTGCAACACACGTATTCAGAGCTAAATTAACCCTTCATCAATACTTGAGATCAGCGATTTACTCACGGTATGCTGTGACGAGTGACGGCGAATCATAAAGCTAGCTGGCCACTTCAGAGGGTCTTGGAAAAACGTTATATCTGCACTGCACAACCGCTCCATTTTAAAAAGCAAGACAGGGCTAGGGAGATTAATGTGATTGATTTATGGTTTTACGTTAAGTTCAGCTCATTTTTACCATTCAAATAAAAACATTTAACTGTGCTGCAATTCAGAGTTTAATCTGTTACCTTAGATACGAACTCATAGACACAGGATAGCCTACTACGTGTTAGCCGAACCAAATTTCTGGAGTTAGACCGGACCTGAAACTGCTGCACACGTGCTGTTGACAGCGTTGTTCCAGTCTTCTGTACAGTCTGGCTTGTTTGAAAATTCGTTTATTCAGTAGCTGAAAGCATAAGCTTTCTAACCAGGTATAACAGCACGTCTATTTTTGTTTTTTTAATATCGTTTTTTTAGGTCAACCGAAAGCTATGTCATCATGTCATAGAACGTATTCGCTCTTTGTTAGCACTAGCATGCAAATACGCAAAGTCTGGCTTGTTTGAAAATTCGTTTATTCAGTAGCTGAGAGCATAAGCTTTCTAACCAGGTATAACAGCACGTCTATTTTTGTTTTTTTAATATCGTTTTTTTAGGTCAACCGAAAGCTATGTCATCATGTCATAGAACGTATTCGCTCTTTGTTAGCACTAGCATGCAAATACGCAAAGTCTGGCTTGTTTGAAAATTCGTTTATTCAGTAGCTGAGAGCATAAGCTTTCTAACCAGGTATAACAGCACGTCTGTTTTTGGTTTTTAATATCGTTTTTTTAGGTCAACCGAAAGTGCTCTCATTATCGCATTAAAGCCATGACTGTTTGTTAGCACTAGCATTCTAAGACGCTGCATGTGACGAAACGTCGTCAACGAATTTGCGTAATATTCTCGTGAAATACTATTATTATTGAGGACTTCTGGGTATGCCTAAGCCATATGTTTGTTGATATACCTAGCTGACAGCGTTTTCATTTGTAATTTTTCATTTTGAATATCGTTCTTTCACTTCCGCAATCAGCTATTTCCTATCCTGGCTGCTGAGACCGTAGAGCTGACCGCATCACGTGTGCAAAGCCGACCAATGCTGTAACTTCACCGTTCGCATATGAATGACGTCACCTTCTCCATTCATCTCTATGGGGAAAAATTGGGCATAAAAATTAATATTTCTCAAAAACCGTGCAGCGAAACTTTCCACAAAGTAATAGCACACGATTCCCAAAGAAGCCGGTCATTTTGACATATGGCACGTGTATGTGGTGTGAAAACTCTGGGAGGAGTAGCGGTCCAAAAATGGGTGGAATAATAATAATAATAAATAAATATATGTGCAAATAATAGTAGTTGCCTAAGGCAACCACACTAATAAATAAAATTGCATAATAATAGTGTAGTTGCCCTAAGGCAACCACACTAATAACTAGACAATTCCTGCAGAATTGTGAAGTGTGGTTGCCGCCAACGCAAGTCGACTTTGTGCTGAACGGAGTGAACAGTGGTAGGTAGTTGCTATGATGTCTGAGGCAGTTGCTAGGGTGTTGCTAGGTGGTTCTATGGAGTTCTAAGTGGTTTCATGGAATTCTAGGCGTCGCTAGGGTGGTGCTAGGTGGTTGCTATGGAGTTTCAGGTGGTTGCTATTGAGCTCCAGGTGGTTGCTAGGCCATTGCTAGGTGGTTGCAAGGGTATGCTAAGTGGTTGCTAGGATGTTGCTAGGTGGTTGCTATGGAGTTCTAGGCGTTGCTAGGGTGTAGCTAGGCGTTGCTATGGGTTCAGGTGGTGCTAGGGTGTTGCTAGGTGGTTGCTATGGAGTTCTAGCGTGGTGCTAGGGTGTTGCTAGGGCATTGCTATGGAGTTTGCAGTTGCTAGGGTGTTGCATAAGTGGTTATGTTCTAGTGGTTGCTAGGTGTTGCTAGGTGGTGTCTATGGAGTTATATAGGCAGTTGCTAGGGTGTTGCTAGGTGGTTGCTATGGAGTTTAGTGGTTGCTAGGGTGTTGCTAGGGGTTGCTATGGGTTCTAGTGGTTGCTAGTGGTGTTGTAGGTGGTTGCTATGGAGTTCAGGTGGTTGCTAGGGTGTTGCTAGGGTATTCTAGGGTTGCTAGGATGTTGCTAGGTGGTTGCTATGGAGTTCTAGTGGTTGCTAGGGTGTTGCTAGGCAGTTGTTATGGTGTTCCAAGTGGTTGCTATGGTGTTGCTAGGTGGTTGCTATGGAGTTTAGGTGTTGCTAGGGTGTTGCTAGGTGGTTGCTATGGAGTTAGGGTTGCTAGGGTTGCTAGGTGGTTGCTATGGAGTCTAGGTGGTTGCTAGGTGTTGCTATGGAGTTCTAGGCAGGTTGCTAGGGTGTGCTAGGTGGTTGCTATGGAGTTCTAGGTGGTTGCTAGGTTGTGCTAGGTGTTGCTTGGGTCTAGGGCGTTGCTAGGGTGTTGCTAGGTGGTTGCTATGGGTTCTAAGTGGTTGCTAGGTGTTGCTAGGTGGTTGCTATGGAGTTCTAGGCAGGTTGCTAGGGTGTGCTAGTGCGTTGCTATGGAGTTCTAGGTGGTTGCTAGGGTGTTGCTAGGTGGTTGCTATGGAGTTCATAGGCCAGTTGCTAGGGTGTTGCTAGGTGTTGCTATGGGTTGATGTTGCTATGTTGCTAGGGTTGCTAGGGCTATTCTAGGTGGTTGCTAGGATGTTGCTAGGTGTTGCTATGGAGTTAGCAGAGTGTTGCTAGGAGCAGGTGTTGCTAGGATTTGCTATGGTTGATGAGCTAGGTTGCTAGGGTGTTGCTAGGCAGTTGCTATGGTGTTCCAGGGTTGCTAGTGTGTTCTAGGTGGTTGCTATGGATGTTTCAGGGGTTGCTAGGGCGTTGCTAGGGTATTCAAGTGTTGCTAGGATGTTGCTAGGTGGTTGCTATGGAGTTTAGTGGTTCTATGGTGTTGCTAGGGGTTGTCTATGGAGTTCAAGGTTGCTAGGTGTTGCTAGGTGGTTGCTATGGAGTTTAGTGGTTGCTAGGGTGTTGCTAGGTGGTTGCTATGGGTTCTAGGGTGGTTGCTAGGGTGTTGCTAGGTGGTTGCTATGGAGTTCTAGGTGGTTGCTAGGGTGTTGCTAGGGGTTGCTAGGTGTTATAGTGGTTGCTAGGTGTTGCTAGGTGGTTGCTATGGAGTTTCTAGGTGGTTGCTAGGTGTTGCTAGGTGGTTGCTAGTGGAGTTCTAGGCCGTTGCTAGGGTGTTGTAGGTGGTTGCTATGGAGTTCTGGTGGTTGCTAGGGTTTGCTAGGTGGTTGCTATGGAGTTCTAGGCGGTTGCTAGGTGTTGCTAGGTGGTTGCTATGGAGTTCTAGGCGGTTGCTAGGGTGTTGCTAGGTGGTTGCTATGGAGTTCTAGGTGGTTGCTAGGGTGTTGCTAGGTGGTTGCTAGGGTATCGAGTGGTTGCTAGGATGTTGCTAGGTGGTTGCTATGGATGTCTAGGTGGTTGCTAGTGGGTTCTAGGTGGTTGCTATGGGTTCTAGGTGGTTGCTAGGGTGTTGCTAGGGTGTGCTAGGTGTTGCTATGGAGTTCTAGGGGTTGCTAGGGTGTTGCTAGTGGTTGCTATGGAGTTCTAGGGGTTGCTAGGGTGTTGCTAGGGGTTGCTATGGAGTTCTAGGCGGTTGCTAGGGTGTTGCTAGGTGGTTGCTATGGAGTCTAGGTGGTTGCTAGGCTGTTGCTATGGGGTTGCTAGGGTATTCAAGTGTGCTAGGATGTTGCTAGGTGGTTGCTATGGAGTTCTAGGTGGTTGCTATGTGTTGCTAGGTGGTTGCTATGGAGTTCTAGGCCGTTGCTAGGGTGTTGCTAGGTGGTTGCTATGGAGTTCTAGGTGGTTGCTAGGTGTTTGCTAGGTGGTTGCTAGGTGGTTGCTATGGAGTTCTAGGGCGGTTGCTAGGGTGTTGCTAGGTGGTTGCTATGGAGTTCTAGGTGGTTGCTAGGGGTTGCTAGCGATTGCTATGGAGTTATAGGCGGTTGCTAGGTGTTGCTAGGTATTCTAGTGGTTGTAGGATGTTGCTAGGTG
Organism: Anguilla rostrata; assembly: GCF_018555375.3. Classification (NCBI taxonomy): domain Eukaryota; kingdom Metazoa; phylum Chordata; class Actinopteri; order Anguilliformes; family Anguillidae; genus Anguilla; species Anguilla rostrata. Next base: position 5,198 of record NW_026985858.1, read on the forward strand.
GTTGCTATGGATTAGGTGTTGCTAGGTGTTTCTAGGGGTTGCTAGGTATTCTAAGTGGTTGCTAGGGTTGCTAGGTGTTGCTATGGAGTTTAGGTGTTGCTAGGGTGTTGCTAGGTGGTTGCTATGGAGTTCTAGGCGTTGCTAGGGTGTTGCTAGGTGGTTGCCATGGGTCTAGGTGTTGCTAGGGTTGCTAGCTAGGTGGGTGGATAGTGTGTAGTTGCTAGTGGTTGCTATGGAGTTCTAGGCGTGCTTGGTGTTAGGTGGTTGCTATGGGTTGCTAGGGTGCTATGGAGTTCTAGGCCGTTGCTAGGGTGTTGCTAGTGTTGTAGGTTCTAGGTGCAGGTTTGCTAGGTGGTTGCTATGGAGTTCTAGTGTTGCTAGGTGTTCTAGGTGGTTGCTATGGAGTTCTAGGTGTTGCTAGTGTGTAGTGTTGCTATGAGTCTGGGTTGCTAGCTTTCTGGGTTCTAGGGTTTCAGGGTTGCTGAGTTGCTAGGGTGCATGGTGTTGCTAGGTGGTTGCTATGGAGTTCTAGGTGGTTGCTAGGGTGTTGCTAGGTGGTTGCTATGGAGTTCTAGGGTCGGTTGCTAGGTGTGCTAGGTGGTTGCTAGGAGTTCATAGGTGGTGGCTATGGAGTTCTAGGTGGTTGCTAGTGTTGCTAGGTTGCTATGGAGTTTAGGGGTTGCTAGGTGTGCTAGGTGTTCTAGGTGGTTGCTAGGTGTTGCTAGGTGGTTCTTGAGTCTAGGTGTTGCTAGGGTGTTTGCTAGGTGGTTGCTATGGAGTTCTAAGGTGCTTGGTGTGCTAGTGGTGCTATGGATCTATGGTTCTAGGGTGTTGCTAGTGGTTGCATGAGTTCTAGCGTTGCTAGGTGTTGCTAGTGGTTGCTGGTTCTGGTGTTTGGGTGTTGCTAGGTGTTGCTAGGTGTTGCTATGGTCTAGGCGTTGCTAGGTGTTGCTAGTGTTATATGTTGTATGGCTGGTTGCTATGGAGTTAGGTGTTGCTAGGGGTTGCTAGGCGTTGCTATGGTGTTCAGGTGGTTGCTAGGTTTGGTTGTAGGGTGTTGCAGCATTGAGGTGTCCAGGGGTTGCTAGTGTGTAGTTCTAGGTTTAGCGTTGCTATGCAGTCAGTGTTGTAGGGTTGGTGTTTCTTGGAGTTCTAGGCCGTTGCTAGGTCTTTACTGAGTGCAATGATGCGACCAGAGTTCTCTATGACAACGGTTCAAAATTATGAAATATCAAACATCGGCCAATCAGGAAGAGGGACGAGGCTGATCTACACCAATGGACATAGGACTCTCGACCATGTCCAATGAGGCATTGCACAATTTGTGGGCAATTTTTCCCCCTAGAGATGAATGGCAGAATGTTCAAATCTAGAGAGAGACCAGAGTACTGCTGCTAGAAGACAGACCATTGTGACATCACAAGGGTGAGAAGACAGAGCATTGTGACATCACAAGGGTGAACATTCCGCCATTCATTCCCTATGGGGAAAAATTGCCCACAAAAATTCAAATTTTTCAAAAACCGTACAACCAATCTTTCCACAAAGTAATAGCACACCATTCCCGATCAAGCCGCTCGATTTGACATATTGCACGTGTATGTGGTGCGAAAACTCTGGGAGGAGTAGCGGTCCAAAAAATGGGTGGAATAATAATAATAATAACTAGACAATTCCTGCAGAAATTGTGAAGTGTGGTTGCCGCCAATGCAAAGTCTACTTTCTGTTGAACAGAGTGAACAGTGGTAGGTAGTTGCTATGATGTTTGAGGCAGTTGCTAGGGTGTTGCTAGGTGGTTCTATGGAGTTCTAGGTGGTTTCATGGAATTCTAGGCGGTCGCTAGGGTGGTGCTAGGTGGTTGCTAGGGTATTCTAAGTGGTTGCTAGGATGTTGCTAGGTGGTTGCTATGGAGTTCTAGGCGGTTGCTATGGTGTTGCTAGGTGGTTGCTATGGGTTCAGGGTGCTATGGGTTGCTAGGTGGTTGCTAGGAGTTTCTAGGCCGTTGCTAGGGTGTTGCTAGGTGGTTGCTATGGAGTTCTAGGTGGTTGATAGGGTGTTGCTAGGTGGTTGCTATGGAGTTCTAGGCGGTTGCTATGGTGTTGCTAGGTGGTTGCTTTGGAGTTCTAGGCGTTTAGGGTGTTGCTAGGGTGCTATGGATCTAGGTGGTTGCTAGGGTGTTGCTAGGGGGTTGCTTGGGTATTCAAGTGGTTGCTAGGATGTTGCTAGGTGGTTGCTATGGGTTCTAGGTGGTTGCTATGGTGTTGCTAGGTGGTTGCTATGGATTTCTAGGCGTTGCTAGGGTGTTGCTAGGTGGTTGCTATGGAGTTCTAGGTGGTTGCTAGGGTGTTGCTAGGTGGTTGCTATGGGTTCCAGGTGTTTGCTAGGATGTTGCTAGGTGGTTGCTATGGAGTTCTAGGCGTTGCTATGGTGTTGCTAGGTGGTTGCTATGGAGTTCTAGGCGGTTGCTAGGTTGTTGCTAGGTGGTTGCTATGGAGTTCTAGGTGGTTGCTAGGGTGTTGCTAGGGGGTTGCTAGGGTGTTGCTAGGTGGTTGCTATGGAGTTCTAGGTGGTTGCTAGGTGTTGCTGGGTCGTTGCTATGGTGTTCTAGTGGTTGCTAGGGTGTTGCTAGGCAGTTGTTATATTGTTCCAGATTGTTGCTAGGGTGTTGCTAGGGGTTGCTATGGTGTTCCAGGTGGTTGCTAGGGTGTTGCTAGGCGGTTGTTATGGTGTTCCAGGTGGTTGCTAGGGTGTTGCTAGGTCGTTGCTATGGTGTTCCATGTGGTTGCTAGGGTGTTGCTAGGCAGTTCTTATGGTGTTCCAGATTGTTGCTAGGGTGTTGCTAGGTGGTTGCTATGGTATTCCAGGTGGTTGCTAGGTGTTGCTAAGTGGTTGCTATGGTGTTCTAGTTGGTTACTATGGTGTTGCTAGGTGGTTGCTATGGCGTTATAGCCAGTTGCTAGGGTGTTGCCAGGATTTGCTATGGTGTTCCAGGTGGTTGCTAGTGTGTTGTTAGGTGGTTGCTATGGAGTTCTAGGCCGTTGCTATGGAGTTAGCCGGTTGCTAGGATGTTGCTAGGGGTTGCTATGGAGTTCTAGGTGGTTGCTAGGTCTTTACTGAGTCCAATGTCGCGACCCATAGTTCTCTATGACAAACGGTTCAAAAGATATGAAATATCAAACATCGGCCAATGAGGAAGGGGGGCGAGGCTGATCTACACCAATGTACAAAGGACTCTCTACCATGTCCAATGAGGCATTGCACAATCTGTGGGCATTTTTTCCCTATAGAGATGTATGGCAGAATGTTCAAATCTAGAGAGAGACCAGAGTACTGCTGCTAGAAGACAGACCATTGTGACATCACAAGGGTGAGAGACAGAGCATTGTGACATCACAAAGGTGAACATTCCGCCATTCATTCTCTATGGGAAAAATTGCCCACAAAAATTCAAATTTTTCAAAAACCGTCCACCCAACTTTCCAAAAAGTAATAGCACACCATTCCCGATCAGGCGCTCGATTTGACATATTGCACGTGTTGTGGTGCGAAAACTCTGGGAGGAGTAGCGGTCCAAAAAATGGGTGGAATAATAATAATAATAATAATAATACATAAGAATGCAATAAGGTAGTCCTAGGGAACAACTAACTAGAAATTGCTGCAGAAATGTGAAGTGGTTTCCGCCAATGCAAAGTCGACTTTTACTGAAAAGAGTGAACAGTGGAAGGTAGTTGCTATGATGTTCTGGTGGTGACTTTGGTGTTTTAGGTGGTGTCAAGGTGTTGCTAGGATGGTTGCTATGGTGTTTGAGGCTGTTGCTACGGTGTTGTAGGTGGTTCTATGGAGTTCTAGGCGGTTGCTAGGGTGTTGCTAGGCGTTTAGTGTTCCAGTGGTTGCTAGGATGTTGCTAGGTGGTTGCTATGGAGTTATAGGTGGTTGCTAGGGTGTTGCTAGGCAGTTGTTATGGTGTTCCAGCTGGTTGCATGGGTGTTGCTAGGTGGTTGCTATGGTGTTCACGTGGTTGCCAGGGTGTTGCTCGGTGTTTGCTATGGAGTTCTAGGCCGTTGCTAGGGTGTTGCTAGGTGGTTGCTATGGAGTTCTAGGTGGTTGCTAGGATGTTGCTAGGTGGTTGCTATGGAGTTCTAGGCAGTTGCTATGGTGTTTCTAGGTGGTTGCTATGGAGTTCTAGGCGGTTGCTAGGGTGTTGCTAGGTGGTTGCTATGGAGTTCTAGGTCCGTTGCTAGGGTGTTGCTAGGTGGTTGCTATGGAGTTCTAGGGTGGTTGCTAGGGGTTGCTAGGTGGTGCATGGATTCTAGGCGGTTGCTATGGTGTTGCTAGGTGGTTGCTATGGAGTTCTAGGTGGTTGCTAGGGTGTTGCTAGGTGGTTGCTAGGAGTTCTAGGTGGTTGCTAGGGTGTTGCTAGGTGGTTTCATGGAGTTAGGGTTGCTAGGTGTTGCTAGGTGGTTGCTATGGAGTTCTAGGCGGTTGCTATGGTGTTGCTAGGTGGTTGCTATGGAGTTCTAGGCGTTGCTAGGGTGTTGCTAGGTGGTTGCTATGGAGTTCTAGGGGTTGCTAGGGTGTTGCTAGGTGGTTGCTATGGATTCTAGGGGTTGCTAGGTGTTGCTAGGTGTTGCTATGGAGTTCTAGGTTGCTAGGGTGTTGCTAGGTGGTTGCTATGGAGTTCTAGGTGGTTGCTAGTTGGGTTTGCTAGGAGTTCTAGGGTTGCTAGGGTGTTGCTAGGTGGTTGCTATGGAGTTCTAGGTGGTTGCTATGGTGTTGCTAGGTGGTTGCTATGGAGTTCTAGGTCGTTGCTAGGGTGTTGCTAGGTGGTTGCTATGGAGTTCTAGGTGGTTGCTAGGGTGTTGCTAGGTGGTTGCTATGGAGTTCTAGGCGGTTGCTATGGTGTTGCTAGGTGGTTGCTATGGAGTTCTAGGTGGTTGCTAGGGTGTTGCTAGGTGGTTGCTATGGAGTTCTAGGTGGTTGCTAGGGTGTTGCTAGGGGGTTGCTATGGAGTTCTAGGTGGTTGCTAGGGTGTTGCTAGGTGGTTGCTATGGAGTTCTAGGCGGTTGCTAGTGTGTTGCTAGGTGGTTGCTATGGAGTTTTAGGTGGTTGCTAGGGTGTTGCTAGGGTGTTGCTAGGTGGTTGCTATGGA
>NW_026985859.1:0-9173 GCF_018555375.3 Anguilla rostrata
TGTAAGTTGTAAACTCTATATTGATTATACAACTTGATAAATATTCCATTCAATGAAATTCAATGGAATCGGTCAAAATTGCACATTTCTCAGATTATACATTTATTTCCAGAAAATAAGTGTCACAATTATTGCCCCCTCCACCCCTTATTCAGAACTTTGTTCACCCTCCCCTTGCAAGGATAATGGCACTGAGTCTTTATGAATAACGTCTTATAAGACTGATGAACACATTGGGAGGGATCTCTATCCAGATCCTTAATATCTTTTGATCTTTGCTAAAGAACTATCCTGTTCAATTAAAACTGCAGGTTTCCAATGGAGTTGCATTGCAAAATGTGGCTTATGTGGTTAATTAATCATTTATTTGTGAATAGTAATGTGTGCTTGAGGTCACTGTTTTGCTGGAAGATCCACTAGTGGCTTTCAGTCTGCTGGCAGAGGCAACCAGGTTTCTGGCTAAAATGTCCTGGTACCTGGGTAGAGTTCATGAAGCTGTTGTTTTTAACAAGTTTTTAATCAGCTTATATAGGCACACATCATATAGGCCTAATGAGAAAAAAAAAGTATTCAATTGAAAAATTATCTAGGAATGTAGGCCTTTGTAACTAGAGGTTTAGCTAAATTATTACCTGAAGCTCCTTGGTGGCTAATGTCAAAACAATTGCACAAATGTGCAAAACGGACGTTTTGAGGGGCGGAGGCACGGCCATTGCTGCTGATATTTTGCGAGGAACTTCTGGGGGGCATGTGTTAGCCAAATAGCATTAACACAACAACTGTAACAGTAACACACCACATACTGTACAGTCTGCCCAAATTTTACATTTCTACATTCTGCACAAATTCAAACTGCTTGATGGAGAAAACTAATTTCTGACTTCCCTGTCCACACAAGGCTCATCATGTACAACAAAACTGTTATTCTATCAATAAATCTCTGTTCAAGAGAAATAGGCTTCCATAGGCCTATTGTTGCCATGTGGGAAAATCCAGTTGTTCCTAATGTCTTAATTATTTTCTTAAGAATACGTTTATTTATAAATATGACACTAGTTGGAAAAGCAAAAACTTTTCTGACAAAACCACGGACTGAATTTAATATGTACATTGTTTAATAAATAAATATATTAATTAAATTAATAAATAGGTTCACTGAAATAAAATCCACAGATGCGTGTTATGCATTCAAACGACAAAGCGCTTCTTGTCACATTACCGCTAATTAAATCAACCTCCAGTAAACTGCATCGGAGAAATTAGCTGTTTCAACCAGGTCGCTACACAAAACACTACGTTAACGTTTCGAAAAAAATGCCGTAATCGTTCGCTTCAACTTTTCAGCTATCGATAACGCTAATAAATTGATCTAAAATGTTTGTCTTCGGGTAACATTACAGTATACTAACTAGCGAATGTACAGAGAAAGGGACGTTCGACTGGAAAAAGAAAAAAAAGGAAGCACCAGAACAATTATTTGCACTCGCACAAATGCTCCCAATTATATTTCGGGAGCATATGCGAACAAAATGGTCGCAATTTCGAGCCCTGCAAATGGAATATAAAAAAGAAGAAGCCAATTGCACCCAGACCGCCATTTTCTTGTCAGATTTCTGTTTTGCTGAATTAGGCGTGTTAATGCGATTATACTAGAAGATTCCCGTTCCTCCACACACCTCTTCACCTTACGTTTATATTCTCTCCATCCCACTCCACAACAGGCTACTTACTCTGTTCTTTTTTCAGTTTTATTCCTTCTTTTACCTTTTTTTCCTTCTTTTCTTTCTCGTCCGTTTTTAAAATTGCGTTTGAATTTAAAACACTCTCAGAGTTATACTTTTGCACTTTCACTTTCGTCTGCACGCTTGTGCTAATCCGGGCACTTCGTCGAAATACGCCGAGGCACGCCCACCTGGGGTACAACCTGGGGAACTCGCTATTAAAATTAAAAGGATTGAGATTTTGACCACTTCAGACATAAACTGTGTTTGCATTTTGTGATTGAATAATCTTTTCCACGTTTTGTGTGCCCTTATTAACATAAGTAGCGGTTATCGCCATCAACCAACTACTTAATACAGAAAAATAACTCGTCCTTTTGAAAAAATAACTAAGCTAAGGGTAGCTAACAAAACAAAAAAATACTACGTCGCATAGTGTAGCGTTTTTAGCCTGTCGTCAAAAAGATCTAATTTAACGTTACACTTGACCCTACTAGCTAGCTAGACAGATTTACACATTCCAGCATATATTTTGTTAATTCAGTGTTTTGAGCTTTTGAGAAAAAAATACATTTTGTATGTTATTGTTCATAAAACCGATTGATGGCGTCCTCGTTTGCGTGGACTACAGGGCGCTACCGTGTGACGTATTTTTGTTACCTTACCTAGCCTTATCTTATAGCTATTTTTTCGCAAAAGGATGAGTGATTGTTCGGTATTATGTAGTTGGTTGATGGCGATAACCGCTACGTATATTATTAAGGGCACACAAAACATGTGGAAAAGTTTATTCAATCACAAAAAAGCAAACTCAGTTTATGTCGCAGGTGGTCAAAATCTCAATCCTCAATTCATTTTAATAGCGAGTACCCCAGGTTGCACCCCGGGTGGGTGTGTTTTTTTACGTGCTACGTCACGCCGTATGTCTCCATACGCGGATGTTTGGTTTACTCATCAAACAGTTCAAACTAAGTCCCGCCTCTGACTGGGCAGATAGCCAATCATAGTTTAGGATAATGGGGTGGCACCTGGGGTGGCCAATCAGATTCCAGGGATGGCCCGTCCTACCCCAGGCCACTCCCTGGACATGCCCCTGGGTTAGGGCTCTGGCTCCTGAATAATTTGTGCAGGAGTGGTGTGGCTTTCAGCTGGACTGTATTAAGTTCCCAGAACTCAAACTGTAACGTGCAACCCGTGAGATTCTGACATGGCATCAGACGAACCTCGCCACAACATTCTATCACTACTGGGTGTGTGTTTATCCTGGAGTGTATTTAGTTTATTTATGTAGGCTTGTGTACGGTCCAGGCCGACATCACAGTTTAGAGCTGCTTTTTAAATGTGATTGTCACATGCCGTGACCACCCTGGTAGCGATGTTGTAGCGTTTCCAGGTGCTAACCCGAAGAAGCAACAGGCACATGTTGTTTGCGGCCTTACGTCATCGAGCTGTTCTAGTTACACAACAGAGACTGATTTCCTTCTTTGAGTTTTCGTCTCTGCATTTCACTCAACTTCCCAGCATCCTTCCCTACTCAAGCACACTTCCTGGCAGGCTGTGATTGGCTGCCGAGCTCAGGTGTTTTCCACATTGAGCGCAGTGTAGCGGGATGTCTTGCGCGGTATCCGCTGGTCTGACCCCGCCCCTTCTGCTACCCTCCCTCTCAGATCCTGCTGGTGTCGGACTACTTCTACGCCTACCTGCGGAGGGAGCACCACCTGGCGCACGGGCTGTACCTGAAACGCAAGGACGGGAGCGAGGCCACGCTGGTGCTCAAGTAGATCTGGGCGTGGCGGTGGGCGTAGCCATGGGCGTGGCTCTGACATCGCCACAGCGCTCGACTCCTCCGGGCTTTCATTGTAAGATACGTCTGTTTGGCTTTGTTCTGCGGAGCTGCTCCTCATAGACCAAAGTCTCGGAATTCTGAGGGCACTCTGGATGGAAGCTGTGAAGTTCATGAGCCAAGAAGCACTGTAGGACCCATGCCCTCCTGCAGACTACTGGAGGATTGTGGGATTTGTAGTCTTATCCTATTTTTTTGATCTTTGCATCTGCATCTTTCACTATGATTTTGGAAAGGACCAGCAAACTCTCTCTCTCTCTCTCTTTCTCTCTCCTCTCAAAAGGACAAGCAGCCCAACCACATTGTGTCTCCTTGCTTGTCAGAACACTCCTGCAGTTCAGGCCTGGGCCTGCAGAGGGCAGCATGTAAACATGTGTAGGAATTCTTTCACTGTGGGTCTTTATATGAGGGACTCAACAAGTGGATAAAATGAAAACTTGGAGGAGGAAAGAAAAACGTGCCAGAATGCTTATATTTTTGTCTGTGGAAGGAGGTGGTCTGGCTATTTTAAAGCAGTCTGCCATAACCTTTTTTTATGCTTCTTTGAATGTCATCCATTTACCTGAAAACACATTTTAGCTTGAGTTTCAATCATTTTTATTTGTGAGGGATTTATATTTGTGCATCTTATTTACCAACCATCATTGGAGAAAGGTACTAATTGACCTTTAACCTTTACTTAAAAGCATTTAGGAGTGGTGTGTAATCCCTCTGAAGTATAAACAGTCTGTGACTGAAAACAGAAAATCAGGGAAGATATCCGGTGTATCAACGAGAGGATAAGGTGTTTTGCTTTAGGGAAATATGTGCAAGATCATCCTTCCCCGTTCGTGTGCCAGACATTGTCTCATTGTTTTCACTTCATATACGAATGCTTGTAGAGTGACCCAGATTCAAGAATGCCATTATGTATTAAAGTAGTGGTTGGTGGCAAAGCTTGTATGCTTGGAAGGTGTTTTTGGCTTTATCAAACCCCCACCCTCCCCATTTCCCTCCATCCGAGCTTTGCCTTTGGCCTTCGATGCAGCTTTCTCACAGGCGTCCCGTGTCACATGATCGCTCTGTGGCGCCTCGCCCCACAACATGGCCGCCGGGCCATGCGTGAAGCCTGGTGCCTGGTGGCTAAAATGGCCGCATGTCAGGTGGCAGGTGCGCTTGTAGGAGAAACTGTACATTTAGGAATTAACACCCCCGTCCCGGTCCCTCTTCAGGGCTCGCCGGTGGGTGATTGGTTGCCCTTGGCTACTGTTTGATCAGTTATTTGATGCATTGTTTGCAGGTTGCTTGTATTTTCACAGTAAGGGTGAATGTCCTCACGTCTGTTAGAGATATTCCCTTGCAGGGACCAGAAATGAATGTCTTGTCAGTCTGAGCAGTCAGTGTGTTGGTGTGTGTGTGCGGAAGCAAGGATGCTTTTTTTCTGCTCCAAGTGCACAGATCCTGCTGTCCCGTTGCCAGGGCTGCACGGTGTATCGATTGGAAACCTATTTAAGCGTAATAAGAATAACCGTTGCCATGGCGATCTTCACTTTTCTTTAGCTACTGAGCGCACACATCCAGCGTTAGCATGTGTATTTTCTGGAGCTCTACTTCTATTCATAGTGACCTGCATTTGTGGCATTGAGCAGTGGATTACACAGTTAACTCAACCAAGTCGAGGTTCATTGAGTGCTGCATTTACCGGAGACTAACCGCAGCTTCAGTTATCCAGTTGATAATGTAGATTAATGTTGTAGTGCTGATAAGACAGCCAATCAAGCGAGTCGTACTGCTATGCTGTGATCAGTGATTTGCTTTTTCAGTCACATGGAAGCTGCAAGGCCTTGCTGTTCATTGGCTATCTTTTCAGCTCCAATTAATATCAGCAAAGTTTGTTTATTTCCCAGAAGCCTTTCACATGGCCTCTGATGCTTGGATGATTGCTACCACATCAGGTGTGATTAAAGAAAAAAGACAAAAGATTGCCTATATGCCCCATGTTGGCAGTTATCCTATTCTGTTTAAAGATCGGATTCGATTTATCATGACAGGTGGTATTAAATGGATCTTGTGATTTTCCAGGGCATTACGGTTTCCCTATATGTTTTCTTTTGTTGGTGTTTCTAAAAGGACATACTGCACTGATTAATATATGTATTTATAACGGTATTATGGGAAAATACTGGAGGATTCTTGTTTATAAGTTGCCTGGCAGCAAATGATGTCTGTTTTAGATAAACAGTGTTTCTGACGTCTCATTCTTAACTGAAAACCCTTGGAAAAATGTTGAGGAAAGAAGCTAGTTGGCTCTAGTACTAACAATGCACTCTTCAGGTAAGTTATCCTACAGAGCTGTTGTGTAATGGTTATCTGAAACTCTTATTTTGATGTTTGACTGACAGGACCATACAGAAAGGCATTAATTATACACAAAATGAATGTGACACCGCTTTACAGCAAATAGGCAGGACATTATATCTTAATGTTTATTAAACCACAAGCAAACCATGACTAAATCACAGGGTGTACTGTTATGAGGGAGTAGGTTTCATGCGTCTTGTAGTTATTCACAAGTTTGGAAAAGTCCAGAAGCACGCGGCTGTCGTGTTTCACTCATACATGTGGAGACTTTACCTTCAGTGCAGTTGTGGAATATGGAAAGATCCTGGCCTCCGTGGTCATTTTAAAACTGTGAACCTACGTAGGTCCATCAGTCACACTTCCTTCGATAATAAGGCGTCGTTCCCTGATGGGAAATATCGAGTTGCATAACTGTGTAAACCCAGCTATAGCAAACTCCTCACCGAGGCAAATTAGAAGGTAAGATTTGTGTCACTTCTGCATACAAAGTAGATTTCCAACTAGAGATGCACAATAGGAGAATTCTGGGCCAACTGATACTTGTCTGACCATTTTGGCTGATGTTGTTACCTCCCCGTTTTACATTTTGCATACATTTACAAACTGCAACCTGATTTCCACATTCAAGGAAGTAGGTAATCACAGACAGCAACTTAAGATGGAGAAATCAGCATTTTGTTTGTATGACAAAATACTAAAACAGTTTACTTTATTATTAAGCAGAGAGCATGAGTCTAGAGCAGTACAGACTCTCTGTGGAGCTTTGCTTGAGTGTTTGGTGTTTGTAAAAATGATAAATAAAAAATAAATAAAAGGTTCAGATGACTATGATTAGGCCATTTAGATTTTTTTTTTTTTGAGGTGGGCGTTTTTTCTTAATTACAGCGCTGCAGATGCATCGTCTCTCTGTCACGCGTTGTCATAGCTGCCCATCATACCAGCTGTAATCACAGCATCAGGCAGTCACCCGCCAGTTCATTTTTAAGGCATTATCAGCCGATACCAACCCCCAGCGCTATCGTGCGTTCTTCTGTCCCGCCAGCCGAACTGTGACCGCACTTCCTCCTCTAAAAGTGGGTGTGGCCAGTCTCCCCTCCTCCTCCAACCGCGTGCCAGAAGAATGGCCCCAGGCGTTCCGCCGCTGAAAGGGTTGCAGCGGCGTGTGTGTGGTGGGTTTTTGGGGGAATGTGAGTTCTGAGTCACCCTGACTCCACCTGCTACAAGGCTAACCATAGCGCCATCTCCTGGCCGTGAACACTGTCCTCCATTACAGCCGCTGTGCAGTCTCTCATTCCTGCTTTTAAAGAGACTCTCGCATGATGATAATGTGTGCTTGTTTCAGATTTATGAACAGGAAAATAATTATATTTCCTTTAGATTTCCTCTAGATGTGTAGGGCGTAATTTCTAAACAGGAGAGCTGGAGGTCTGACAGATCATCGCCATCCTGTAGTGGACGTTTGCGTGATCATCAAATTTAATTGGCTGACCTCAAAACAGATGCCCCCCTGATTGGTTAAAATGTAAATGGTGAGGTTATTCACACTGGCGATATGGTCTTTGAAAGACCGATTCCAAGGCCTCCAGCTTTAGGTGGAATATTGACTTAGTTGATTTCAGGATAAAAGGAAACACTAAAATCTGGACCAAATGAAATAGGCTTAGCATTTGCTTCCTTTGATGCTTTTTGAAAAAATATCTATTAGAAATCATGATTTTGATTGGACAGGGCTTTAAGTACATTCAACCATCTTTTGGAATTTGCAGCCTTCTTGCTAATTTTAAAACAGTAACTAGTTAGTTAACAGTATTTAGAGTCTTGTTTTTAGACGCATGCAGGTATCCAGTGTTTGTAAATTCTGAAAGTACACATTGTTGTTTTTCGTTTGACTCCATCTTGCAGACATAACAGTGAATGCAGTTTGTAAATAACCGGTAACCCAAGTACTTGTTTAAATTTCTTGTGAAATTATGAGAAGAAATATGGAAATTCCTCCTAATCTGTTAGATTCAATTTATCAATGTCAGTGATTTAGCTCATTGACTATCAATGTCTATGGTTTACTTCACAAATAATAATGCCAATGATTTAGGTAGGAGACTCTTATGATCAATGCCTTTCAGTGTATTTCCAGCTGGCATAAGGTACTAAAACAGAAAATAACCTTTCGTCATCATCAACCCTTCTCTTAATCTGCAGTGGTGGAGCCAATCTGTTTTTAACACAGAAATTCAAGATTAGAGGGAAGGTGAGTTTTTAAGTCCCCAGGTCATAAGTCTAGTAAGTACATTAAAACAATTCACTTCCGAGTCATAATGTCGCTTACTATCTTGAATGCATACCAGTGTCATATGTTACATTTTTCATTAATTATTTCTCCCCACTCCTTTATTTGAAAAGCTTGTGCCACTGAGCAACACGGTCGCAACGTCAGGACGCTGTTTTAGAATAATTTATAAATGACTTTGATATATGAAATAAAATGGCGAAAGAAGCATGTCCGCGCCGTCTCGTCCTGTTTCTTGCGAGTGCTTTGATGCATCACAGCTCTGTTTCTCAGAGGGTCCTCTCATAGCTCTGTGACGGACTCAGCATGAGCATCAGATGGAGCCCCGCATGCAGAAAATAGCAGCCGGTGGTAGAGAGGAGTCACTGGCAGTCACAAGTGTGCCGAGTTATGGCTTTGTGGGTGACTGAAAGCTCTGTGACGTTTTAAAATATCTTTTGCATTGCCGCATTCTTCTCCAACCAGTGGCCCACTACTTTCGACCTGTGGGCGGGGTGTCATCATCATCGTGAAAGAAACGCGTCTCTGCAGGAAAGTCAATGCTTTAACGTGGGGTGCAGATTTTGACTCGATACCAACAAGCAGTGATGGACATTGACCTTGCTTGTAAGGCTGTAAGTGCTCTAACACTATTAGGGAGCTTTCTGAAGCCTTCAGTCTTGGAAATGGTTCCATTTTGTTGTGCTTGCGTTTTTTACATTCATTACCTGTTTGGCACACAAGTCCTGAGATGTCTACTGTTATTTGCCTTACACCGATTGTTTTTTTTAGCAGGGCTGGTCTTCACCATCAGACCTTTATCTGCACCCCAGAGGCCACCCAGCTTTGCTTCAGGGTTTCGATTTTTTACTTTTAAAATTCTGGTTGTCAGAGCCGCTTTGATCTATTCCTCTCTTGAAAAAAAAAAAAAAAAAAAAATTTTTTTTTAAACCCTTTTGGTGTTCCTGGTCGACTTTTAATTATTTGCCACGTTGTCCGAGTC
>NW_026985860.1:0-10323 GCF_018555375.3 Anguilla rostrata
TTTGACACAAACACTCTGTTAAGTTTCTTTGTGCCACAACCACCTCTGGCCAACACAATTCAGTTATCTGTTCTTTTTTTTTTTTGGAACACTTTGAGGCCACAATAACACCCTTTGTCCAGTCATGATGACCCTGTAAACGCTACCTCTCTCTCCTGGGCTCTTAAACAGTCTTCCCTTCACAGGAAGCAAATGCAGAGATGCCTAAGATCAGACCCAGAACTGACACTACAAACATAGAATGGCACCGGTGTTGCTGGGTCTGTAAAACAGTGTAATGAGTAGTGCATCAAAATTTCATTGTGATTATTACCTAAAATAATAAATTTAAAAAAATGTAAGCTATGAAAACAGACGATTTATGCTTTGTAAATGTTAGTCATTTTTCAAATATGAAAATGTATATATTGTAATTGTAATATATATTGTAATCAATGGCCATAGGTACACATGCTACTATAGAAAATATTTGGCTGATTCAAAATCATTAAGAAGCCCATATAATAACTGTTCTTCTAGCTGCTGAACACAGCCATGAACTCGCCTTAACCCTCAGACTCGCTGTTTTCCTAATTTTCCTAACCCTAATTTGAGCCCTAAAACTTAATTGAAACCATAGGTACTTTTGAAAACATCTAATTACTCATTTAGAATTGATGAAAAACAAAGCTAAAATCATGAATTAAATAATACAAATGCAAAATAATATGGTTGAGGTTATTTAAAAAATAATCATTTCCCTGAAAAAATATGAATATATTCTAAATCTATTTATGGTCATAGGTACCCATGCTACTAGAGAAAATTTTTGTCTCATCCAAAATCAAAAACAAACCCATGTCCTAACCTTTCTTTAAGCTGCTGAACACAGCTGTGAATTGCCTCAACCCTCAGACTCAACTTTCATTTCTATTTCATTTCATGATCTATTTAAATCTGCAAATATACAAAGCTATATAGTCAAAACAATTGGATAATCCAAACAAAACAAAAATATCAGAGCTCTGCTTCTATAATAAGTTTCAAAATAAAATAGTGTCCAATGTCCATCTACCCGGATGGTATGATTTTTCTTAGTATTATGGTGGAGATCTCTAAGCTTATTTGTAGTTTAGTAGAGATGGGATGCAGTGCTGATCCGTCTTCTCCTCTGTAGCACTAGTTCACTGTTCATGGGTGGTGAATCGTCCACTGGCTCGGCCAAAGTTCTATTCTTCTCTATCAGAATCAAGCACAGAAAAAACCAACCGGAGAATTCAAACAAAACAACACAAAAAGGAATCCGCAGCATGCAAATGCAGATGTTAAACCAATGATAAACTTAGTTGTGTTCTTGTAAATCTTTTAACAGAACTGAAAGTTAATATTTTAAACTAGTTCTTTCCGTGTAGCTAGTGCTGTGTCTCTTGAGCACCTTTTCCACCGCATGGTACCGGCTCAACTCGACTCTACTCAACAGTTTTGATTTTCCACCTGGCACCTGGTACTTTTTTTGGTATCACCTCCGTCAAGGTTCCAAATGAGCTGAAGCAATACCAAAAGATGACGTGAAAACACTCCAGACTACTGAATGGTCAGAGAGAATCGTTTTCATGCGGCATCGCTATGACGACCAGCTACATTGACGGGGGTACTATCTGCAGTGGAAAACAAAATACCTGGTACCAAAAGCAAGTAGAGTAGAGTAGAGTCAAGTCAAGTCGAGCCGGTACCATGCAGTGGAAAAGCTGCTTTGCAGTGACTTTTGTTGTTCTGTTCAAGTAAGTCTAACCCCAGTACTTTTCCATAATGCGCCACTAGTGCCCTCTGCTGGGGCAAACACAGCTACTACGAAACAGATAATTACCCTTTATTGGCAATGTTCATATTGAGTGGGTTGCAGTAGCAGCAAGTGTCTTGGATAACACAAGTTGTGTGTTGAAAGCATATGATGAAAACCTAAAGGCTTGATGGCAAATGCATTTCATTTATCTTGCAATGCTTCCATCATGACACTTGAGTGACCAGATAATCACAAATGCAAAATAGCTTAATTTCATTGCACTTAATTTTCTCAGTAACTGCATTCACAATAGATCTGGTCCATTTTTCAAGTAAGGTAGGTAAAGGCTAACGAACATGCTGCCCAGATCAGTGAAATTGTGAAGTTGGTGTTCTACACAAAATTCAAAAATACGTCTAAGCAAATATACCATTGGAGGAAGACACATCGCGCAGCTGAAAGTGAGAGCGAATGACCAACCAGCTGGGGTTGCGGGTGCACAATGAGGCATTGTCATCCTGGACGATGCTAGCATGGCCCAGACAATACCAGACAATGGGGCCTATCCATGCATTGGAGCAGTACTTTAACATGACGAGCTGCCAGCAGCCCAAGGGCCTTTACTAAGTGCTCTACAGATGCGCAAAGTTCAGTGAGTTTTGCTATGCATGAATTTAAGTTGCATTGGCAGGAAAAGTTAACAAATAAAACTAAAACTAAAACAAGAGTGGCTCCTGCACCTGTGGTGCTTGCCCCCCTAATAATGAAAACAATATATTAATAAGATAATACACATATGGGATGTTGACAGTGTCGTGGCAATTGCAGATGGCGGTCTGCATGTCCATTGAAGTGCACTTGATTCAATATACCACTTTACAGCAAACACACGCACCAATAAATGTAAGGCACTCTTGACTATTTTATAGCAAGAGAACCATAATTACCAGAGTCTGCAATTCCATTGAATGCTAAAAAGAAAATTACTCATCCTGACCAGGTACAATAAAGGATTTCTAAATGATAGAGGAGTGTGAAGCTGGGTCTTCAGACTCTAAAACTGAGAGTACAAACCATCAGTGATACATCTTCAGAAGGGACAGAACAGTATACTCCTCTGTAAACATTAATATTTAGACACTTACCTTTAGCAAGCAAGTATCCAAAGGAGGTCTAGATGCCTGTAAAAAGAGAAATTTATTAGGAAAACAATATTACACCCTTTCCCCATTCCACACATCCCCATAAATACCGGTTATGCCCTCACCTCTGCGTCTCTTCTTATAGACGATAAACGCAGGGATGGCAAAGATCAGAACCAGAACCAGCACTACAACCACAGAACTGATGACTGCAACATTAGCACCTTCACCTGGTTCTGTAAAACAGTGTAATACATTGACAAAATCAGTAAGTAAATTGGTTAATGTTTATGGAAAGTAGCAGACTTTACAAATATGCACTTGTACAAAACGCAATGTTCTTCCACCCTGTCCCAGACTCCACAATAATACAATAATGTGCTGCAGAACATGTACAGTATTTACGTGCATTACCCCAGTTGATGTCCAGCTTGTTGTCCAGATCAAGGTGTGTGACAGAGCAGGTGTAACGGTGTTTCTCTCTCGCTTTCTCCGAACTGATACTAAGGGTTCTCCTCGTCTGGTACGTCCCGTCTCCGTTGGGTAACACCTCCCCGAAAATGAGCTCCTCGTCTGGAATGGGACGGTCGTCTCTCAGCATGGTCAGGTTGATGTGCCGGGGGTAGAAGCCAGTGGCCAGACAGCTCACCTTCACCACTCCAGTCTCCCTGCATGTCTTCTGGATTAGTCTGACTCTGGGCCGCTCTGAGGGGGGAAACAACAGTGCATCAGCCAGAGAAGTAGCTGTTATACAGGGACGCAGGGAAGCTGAGATTCCTCACATGGGATGGAAATATACAAAAGTTAGTGAGAAAAATGACAGGTTATTTCTGTGATGGGGGCTTGACCTTATATAGCCGAATGCGGTGCTATCGAGTAAATATACCTTTCCTCACATCCACAGCACTGCAACATACAAAGACACTGAAGCCCAGAAAAGGTAGTTGCAATTTAGCCAGAAAATCATTTACATATGAAACATAACAAAAAATAAGAGAAAACAGCCTGGTCATACAAATCATTAAAACTATAAAGGGCAGGTCTGGGCCCTCCAGCAATAGGTCAGACCAAAGATCCTCCCTACCAAATCAATCAGAACTGCAACATATACTAAGGTAACAAATAAGGTAAAATATATAGTTAAATGCACACCTATTGGGACACCATTTTACCATTTTTCTTGGCCACTGGAAATGTAACAGTACAGTAATTCCACACTGTACAGTATATCAGCGTGTAATGAACATGCGTTTTAGTCAGGTGTATGTTGAAGGTTATAATCCTTACCTTTTCTAAGCACAATGTTCTTTTCTTTCTCCAGATAGTACTTCAGTATTTGGATACATATAGGCTGATAAATATCTATAAACTGCATTCGAATAATCTTTGCTTCATTTGTGGTCCATTTAAGCTGTGGCCATAGAGGGTTGACTGTGCGATCATGCATGTCAAAATATACCGCTTCTGTTCCATCATAAACATCCCACAGCATGACCGGACTGGGCTTGTCATTGTCCAGCACACATCCATTCAGCCTCTGATGAACATGAACTCCTTCAAAACAAAGAAAAAATAGGAAGGCAAATAAGCCAGAAGTTTCAAGCATCAACCCACAGTATGTTCTAGACTCACTTTGGTATAAAATAATAAGAATACATTTAGTCTAGTCTACTCACAAAACCAAAACATTGACTACTGATTCACAGAAAGTCTTAATGCCCTCTTACTGCTGGCTGTGTTAGTAATTGATTCTGTGAATGAGCCGTTACCCTACATTTAGGATATTTTTTTTACTGCAGATGATATAACTGGCTCACTTTGCCAACTTGCATATGGGCTTCATCAACTATATTTGAGCTGTAGCTTTTGTCACACAACCTTATCACAGATTCTTATTTTCTCCAAAAATTCACTTAGATCATAGGGTCATCCCATCTCTGAACAATCTTCTGAGTCAGCAAACAGGAAACTTATCAGTATGGCAAGATGGCACGCTACAGACAAACCATGGCCCTTTTGTATAATAGTGTAATGACATTTAATGTGATCTTTTGAATGTGGACGGGGCCTGAACTGAACACCTGCCCGCACTCAGCTCACCTCCAGTGTGATTGGCGAAGAGCCTTACATGATGTGATGGATGTTTCATGTAATTGTAAATGCCTTCTACCGCAATGTTTACACCTAGAAGCATAATATCTTCAACTCCCTTTGTGGAGCTTGGTCGACTTCGAGAGATAATTTTCTTGATGTTGCTGTCATAGTACAGCACCTGAAGATCATCCACAAATATCGAAACACTGAATTCTGGGAATTGGGTCTGCCCGTAAATAAGTGTTGCAAACGCCCAGATTGAGTGTGAACCTGTGGGGAAACAAACCAACATTCATTAGAAGAGTTGCTGAAATATATTTTAACAGTTAAACTATATACATGTATGTATATACATATAGTTCGTCTCTTCATCTTCTGGATATCAGGTGATCCTGCTCCATACTACTGGCTGCAGCGAGGGGAAGTTGGGGGAGGGGAAGCAATGGCCCGGGGAAAGCGAGACGGGAATAAAGCCTATTTGAGGGTGCTTTCACACCAGGATCGTTTGGTCCGGACTTATTTGATGCCAGGGAAATTATGATTCCCCCATGCTGAAGCTATCTTTTCTGTAACATGTGTAATAGCTTATTAGACAATGCAAATGCAAATTTCTGGTCTCTGAAGTTAAGTAGATCTCATTAAAAACACGTTTTCAATGTACAAAAATGCCAAGTTACTCACACATACAAGACATACACCGTCTATAACTCATTCCTTCAGACTGCCAAAATCCAGGCCTGCCATTAAAAGTATCGATATCAAAATGATGCCAAGTTATGGTACTACAAACAATATAGGTTATCTTGCCTCACCGAAATTAAGTAAGATGTATTCCAAAGCAATGCTACCTAATATTTTCTCAATTCTTTCAAGTCACTTGGCCCTGTGTGCATAAGCATGCAGTACATGGACAGGCCAAACATATGTGTGGATGGCTTTCTCACAGTCAAGATTGATTGAATATATGTCCAATTTGTATTGGTATGTATGTATTTCAATGCCCAGCCTTTCTGTTGCGTGAATGATTGTATGTTTCTTGGTATAAATGTCTGTTCGTAAATGTGAATGTAACCTACTGCGAGGGAAATGTCCCCATGGGGATAAAGAAGTTCTCTATGTATGTACAATATGTATTTTACATGCAGTATTTATTGTACGTAGCAAATATACAAAAACTTTTACTCAAATTCAGTTCAGAAGCAAGTATAAACATATGTTTTCTGGACAAATATGCTTCCTGTAGTTATTCACCAGTTTTTTTACATGAATTTCAATGTGTTCCATAAGGTAATTTGAAATATTTGACACTTTGATCTGACACAAAGTTTGCATGAAATGGTAAAATGGTAAGATTACAAAACACAGGGCCAAGTGACTTGAAAGAATTGAGGAAATATTGGGTAGCATTGCTTATTTAATTTTGGTGAGGCAAGATTATTATTATACTATTGTTTGTAGTACCGTAACTTGGCATCATTTTGATATCAATACTTTTAATGGCAGGCCTGAATTTTTGCAGTCTGAAGGAATGAGTTATAGACGGTGTATGTCTTATATGTGTGAGTAACTTGGCATTTTTGTACGTTGAAAACGTGTTTTTTATGAGATGGACATTTACTGCATACAGCCCTTCACTAAAATGATATTATGACAAAGATATCAAATAAACATGATAGAAAATTTGATAGAAAATGTTGTGGTTCAACTAAACAGCGTATTCCTCTCTACTGCTAGTATAGGTCAATGGATTGTGTATATCAGGCTCTGCTACCTCCCCTGGACATGTTGTCTCAATGATATGAGGGCGTTTTGAAAACCTTGGACCCTCCACTCTTCAGATATGGTGTCAATTATATCAAATAAGCGTCATAGAAAATGTGGCTTGGGTTTGAACATGCAGTACATAGGCAAATTTAATTCAATTAAGTCCCAATTGCTTTATGATACCATAACAGATATCATGCTCTGCTGCCTCCCCTGGACATGTTGTCTCAATGATATGGGGGTGTTTTGAAAACCTTGGACCCTCCACTCTTCAGATATGGTGTCACTTATATCAAATAAGTCTCATAGAAAATGTGGCTGGGGTTTGAACATGCAGTACATAGGGCGAATTTCATTCAATTAAATCCCAATTGCTTTCTGATATCTCTGATAGCATAACTTATATCATGCTCTGCTGCCTCCCCTGAACATGTTGTCTGAATGATATGGGGGTTATTTAGAATACCAAGAGGGGGTTGTGTTTGGACAGCAAATAACATTTGCAGTGAATGAGGGAGCAGGTGAGAGATCAAGTGAAAGAGATTATGTGACAATGTTTTATGGAGTGTGTTAAGAAGGGCATAGTGGAGGTGGGAGAATTTTTAAAAATGTAGCTTCACACTGCTCTCGTTTACCATAAGCCGCATTTCCACAAAAAGTACCCAGAACTTTTAGTCCCAGGAACTACTTTTCAAGGAACTAAAAGGTTCCTTCAGCCCATGGTTGTCTGCGTTTCCACCGCGGTCTAAAGTCCCGCGA
This sequence comes from Anguilla rostrata, assembly GCF_018555375.3. Lineage (NCBI taxonomy): Eukaryota > Metazoa > Chordata > Actinopteri > Anguilliformes > Anguillidae > Anguilla > Anguilla rostrata. The sequence goes on from NW_026985860.1 coordinate 7,522, forward strand.
AGATTAGGCAAATTAGCCCACTGACTTATGAAAAAGCGACGTTGTCGTCGGTCCATCTGTCCTCAAGCAAAACTGTCGTTGGTAGTTGAACTTGGACCGTTGTTATGCAACAAATAGGATATAACAGGCCAATAGGCAGATTGTAACTGTTTTATATATCCTCTCAGACACATTCATTATGTATTTATGCGAACATTCGCTTCCATGCCTTGACATCCGAAGCGACAGAATGCATTCACATTTATATGTATAACTGGCAACAACAGCTGAAAACATGCACAGGTTGTAAACAATTTGCTGTTTGATTACTTTCTCATCGTCAATTCCATATAGGCTAATCACAAAATGACAAGAATAGAACGAAAACTCGGACTTGCGTGAAAATTTAAATTAGTAGTGGTACAGCCACCGTTTGCTTTCCTTCGAAGTTACTGCTAGCCGAGCAGCGAAGTGTGCCTTCCAGATGGGAACCATGCACCATAAATTAGTACATAGTCTTCCTGGTCTTTTTGTGGAATTGAAGAATGGCAGAGTAAAATTACGGCAGTCTGAAAAAGCTAAAGGGACGATTACTTGAATTAACCTGTTATTTTACCCTGACAAAAAGTGCGGAAGGTGATTTCCAGTTTGCTTTTACTGTATCACCAATGTGAATTACGCAGAACTACCGCATACCTCACATAACTGTATCAAACGTTGAGTCAATTACAGACAATAGACAACAGAACCCTCTTCACAGCTCTTTGACGAAGTATAGGCTTAACACGCCTTTTACTTGTTACGAATTTTAAGTTCACGAATCGGTTTGATTGTACAGTAGAAAAAATTGCGTTGCTAAGTATAAAGTTTTTTTTATACATAAGACATTCACATGAAAACAAGTAACGTAGGCTAATTACAAATTCGCTGAACCAATCCGTTTCTACCAACTGGAATGCTTTTTTACCCGCGCAAACATCCACCGCTGTCAAGTGCGTGGTTTGCTTTCAACCAAGCTGGTGATTTATTCAAACCGTCATAAATCAATGACTATAGGCTAAATATGTTACCTGTGTTGACAACAGTTACTGTCGCCTGTAAAAGAAAAAGAAGCGCAGTTATTCGTTCCATAACTTCTTAAAAACCCAACACTCCAAACTTCCCGGCTGCGTTCGGATCCGAGTTTAATACTTCTTCCTGATGTTTCATGGCCACACCTTAAGAGCTTTTCTCTCCCACCTTCCTCCACCACCCACAAACAGTTCGTCGCTGCGGTCACGCCAACTGCACCTGCATGATCGGACCAGCTATCCGCATTTAAATTTTGTGCGCGGTCTACATTACTGTAAATCACTTTACGGTAAATCTAAAGTTACTACTTGCTGTCCGCACTTAAAAATTGTGTGCGCAGTCGATAATACACTTTTACAGTAAATCTCTCTGTGGCGCGAATCTACTGCAGATCAAGTTACGACTTGCGCTTTCAATAAGCCAATAAACAAATACTCCAGAATGCAGTATTAAATTATCTACAATGGAGTATCTCCAAAATGACAATTACATATTAAAATAAAAATTCCATAAAATAATCAAATCAAATAGTTAAACTCAACTAGATATCTGAAGTCCCAGGTAGTCATGAAAAAGTGTTTTCACAGTAGGAATCTGGATTCATGGGATGGTAAAATCCTCCAATATGTTCATTCTATTTTATACATACCACTTTTTAAAATTCAATAAAATTATGAAATCAAACCATTTTCTGCAAAGTCCAAAATATTCTTGAAGACCTTCCCAGGTATTCATGTACTGAATTTTATGCATTTTCACTGTAGCAATTTGGAATTATGGGATGGCACAAGATCCCAAGAAAACTTTCGTTATGTCGAGATCACCAGGTAAATAGGGCCTCCGTGAATTAAAATTTAGAGAGAGGAGGTGGCGCACTGTGGAAGGGAAGAAAAGAGAAAAAACTGCATGAAGACGCAGCAGCAGTTTTCTGGTATTCTTGTTGAATGTAAGATAGCTAGCCTTCCAGGGAGAAGCTTAGCTACAGCTAAGCGGTGCTGTGTAAATTGGAGTAACAGCCTATCCATACCTTTCCCAGGGAATAAACCAGTCAGAGGACAAATTCTTGTGTCAGCTGGTTGTTTCGAGATATCCGCTCACTCTACAGAAACACTGCAAAGACGAAGCGCTTATCCACGGCCTTACAATTCCACTGAATGATAGGAGTGTAATATTTTCCACATGTGAGAATTAAAATATTGCTCTGTACTCGTAATATTTATGTTGTAGGATTCCAGAGTGGGGGGAACTTAGCACCGCATCACACACTGAACACATTCTGAGGTGACATTCTCTTTTGATAGTTTACAACTTACCACAGAACAAAGCCACAACCTACACAGGAATTCAGCAGACTGAAGATCCGACTCTCTTACATGACTCTCAGTGCACCCTCATGCCACACCAGAATAAACAGCCCCAAGCACAGGAAACGACTGGTAGGAACTCACCAAGCATGAGGCATAAAGTATCAGATTGCAATATAGTTCCCTTTACACTCCAAAATAACCCTCCAAGATACACACTCAAGTGTTTCTATATTACACATCAGATTCATAATTAACACAAATTAAAATAGAAAATGAATTGGAACTGACATCCTATTAAAGTTGTTTCACGCAAATAAATCAAGCAAAAAAAACTTTGGTTGCCATTTTTATCATTTATTAGTTGTACAATTATGAAAAATAATAATTAAAAAAGACTGGAAGCCCGAGATTATTTACAGTCTGTTTCTGTGTGCCTGTATTGAGG
>NW_026985861.1:0-9566 GCF_018555375.3 Anguilla rostrata
TTACTGTCAGATATGTAACGTTATTACATGACACAGTAGCCTACAGTCACGGATGAAAATTAAACTACATTTGATTATATATTTTAAAACATAATGGTAGACAGTCATCTAGCCCGAAGTTCGTTCTGCAATCGTTCGTTCAGAATGATGGGCTTTTCCGCACCGGACTATCAATCACATTGTAAAATCACAGAACCGCTCAACTCTATGGTTTTGGCTCCAAATCGACAAGATGGTCGCGCCGCCGTTGACTGTAATCTTTCCCACTAGGCCACAGGCAGACTAGCTGTTTAAACTGGAAATGTTTCAGAGTGTATTTTGCGCCTGTATGCGAGTTTTTGATTTGGTCGTGCAGGTGAAGATTTGGCTGGTGTCGTAAAATGTCCAGTGGGGAGACATGTTGTTAGTGGTATAGGCAGCAGGAAAAATAAGAACGAGAAGAATGAGAAGAAGAAGGAGAAAATGCAAAATCCCCTTAGTTTGGGGCTTTATTGTGTGGACATGTGAAGTTGTTTATGAAATCTGTCTGTTGAAATGGGGTCAGAATGTACATAATTTAATGTTTTTAAGGGCTGAGTGTCTGTGGCTGTTGTGGTTATTTCTGTGGAGAACACTGAAAAGTGCCAAACTCTCGGTGCTGTATAGGTATGGGACATGCCCCTGCCAAGGCGTAACTTGGCGGGATGGCATACCTGCCATCCTAATCTCTGCAGGTTGTTTTATTGAGCTTTTCTATGGAAATAGGAGATTGAGCAAATGCACAACCACAATATTAATCATTTTGCAGTTAATTAGATTTCAATCAGGATAACTCACACATTTATATTACATATTTTAATGAATATGAAATGTAATTATTTTTGGTTTGGCGCTGAATGGATCTGCTTTAGGTACTTCTGCGCATGTACCAGCATGCACTAACCTATTAAACAGGGAGCTCGATACACCTCCCCCCGCTAACAGGAGGAATGTCAACGCCCCCATGAGGCAGCCATGATTATCTGTTATCTCACAGCACTGCTATTGTTACCCAGTGCCCAGCTGCTTATATCCAAACTAACAGAGAAGCTTTTTCTCGGTTTTTAAAATAACTGAAGTATGAAAGTTGTTGACTTCTCATAGTTGGCTGAGTGTATAACCAACCAAGGTCAAGGTTCAAACTAGCAACTGTGGGGCCTACACTGCAAGTGTGTGTCGTGTCTAGGAAACGACAGAGTTCCACGCCAATCGCCAATCTGTAGAAAACAATTTCAGGAGGGAAAAGACACAACAGCAGCAAGCTCTTCAGAAAGTTTAGACTTTATTGCACAGGTGCACAAAGCCGGATCAATTCAGGGGAATTGAACCTCGATTGTCAGTTTTGCATACATTTTATACACAATTTGTGCCCACAACCCCCCTTTAACACATTTCTAAAAATATCAGCCATCTGGTCTTTTCTGGCACAGTAAGGAGTTTCACTTTCCTGTTCTTGGGTCAACTTGACTTTTTTGGCACAAAAATGATATTCGGTCCTTATGATGTTCTATTTATTCTTATCACAGTGGACAGGTGCCCCAAAACTGATTTTTAGTTCTATTGATGTCTTTAATTAGTCTATTGATGTTCTTAATTAATCTTCATCAGTGGACAGGTACCCCAATTTTCCCTTACTTTGTACTTTCCCATTTCCCACACCACGTCATTGCTGTCTGTATTTTTCCAATTTTCCCTTACTCTGTACTTTTTCACTATGCATACACGTCATTGCTTTCTGTATTTTTCCATTACACATACAAGTTCACAGAGTTATAGCCTCCTGTACCTTTTTTACTTTACTCAGGTTACACATGGGTCACTGTAAAGTATTAGTTTTCTAGCATATCTAGTTGGCACTAATTTTCTGCTGAGTAGGTATAGTTTTTTAAGCCTTCTGCGTTTGCCTTTTTTCTACAGTGGATACTGTGGTTTCTTGCGTTTCCATAAGCTTTGCTGCAACTACTGATATAGAGTTATTGGATTACAAATTGATTATATTAGTATATAGTTATACATGTGATATATGAGTGTATATAATTTTTATCATGAAGCATTGAGAGTTTGGAGGAAACAGTCTGATCAACATTGACAGGAATACCCTTTAACAAAAAACTTTAACATGTGACTTCATCACAATCATGGGGAGTCTCAAAATTCTCCTACATTCCCCCCTTTCGGGGTCAAACCTCATGGCCCCGAAAAACACCCCTCGCTGTGTTCTTATACTCAGCGTCAGACAGTGTCGGGTGTGCACCCCCCCTGTATATTATGTTGGGTGCCTGCGCATCCCCTGCTGCCATAGCAGCATCCAAATGTATCAGATTCCTCAATGTAACGTTGTTCCCATGGTTCCTCCAACACTCTCTCTAGTCGCAAACATTTGATTATACATATCAAAGCTGTATATATTATTCTAAGTGACCCAACAAAGTTATTATACACAATTTCTTAACACGTTGATTCTTAGCACGATGTGTTGCTGCAGTCCTCGTAGGTGGTAAGTTCCTGGTATATCTTCCCATCCAGAGTACGCGGTCTGCGCGTCACTCCACTGGAAAGCCGGCCTGCGATTCTCGTACTGGACCCGCAGGGGCACTGTTGGTGCTGTTGCTCCCTGGGCTGGTGTCAGCGCCCGCAGTCCCTCCGCTCTCCCCGTCTTCTGAGAGCAGAGTTGCAGCTTCTTCCTGGACACCTTGTGTCCCCCCTTTTGCCCCCCTTATGTACTGTTCTTTTGTATCTGCACATAGTAATAAGTCATCAACATATTGCAACACCATACTTTTGAGATTTCTCTTCCCACGGTACCACACTTGGTCTTTGACTTGTGTCTTAATATCCCCTATTACTGCCTCTAATTTTGCTTCTTATGCGCCTATTTTTATTAATGCCGGTTTTGTGGTCGGGCTTAACATTGTTTTCCCAGAGAACCCTACTGTTTGAATAACTTCTCCCGACAGTGGCAGATGTAAAGCATATTCTTTCTCAATGCATGTACATGTTGCTCCAGTATCTATCATCATAGGGACAATTTTTCCTCCGATTTGTACATTTATTATAGGCTCTTGTTCTGGCCCGTTTGTTATCATTACATGCTGCCCTACTCTGCCTGGGTTCTCTGGGCACCCCTATTGGGCACCTTGGTAATTTACAGGTTCCATACTCTGATATGGGGGCCTAGCCTGGGGAGGTGGGGCCAAGTTGGGGTAACCCTGCGATTGCTGAGGCTGATTAGGTACCCAGGTCCCCTGGTTACCTGGGTACATCCCTTGGGTGTTTGGACACCATCTTTTTATGTGCCCCTCCTGACCACATCCATAGCAAAATATGGGGCCCTGTCTCTGTTGATTAGGAAAACTCTGCTGGTTCCAATTTCTATTCTGCATGTTGTTATTCTGATTCAGCTGCCCTTTCCACTGATTATTTTGACCACCATTCCCTGGCCCTCCCCCCCTTTGATACCCACCCGGTTGGGTGCCCCCCCCTTTCATATTACCTTGCATGGCCACTGGGTGAGGGATGCCGGAGAAGTCGTAGACCACCGTCGGCCGGGGCACCATCCGGCTGCTCCATGGTTCAGGCAGGGGGGTGGCTTCGAAGTTAAAGAATTCATTGTCCATATACTGTATTTTCACAGATGCCACTTTTTCCGCCTCTTTTTCTTTGGCTCTCAGCTCCGTTATTTCTCTCGCCTTTTTTTCTTTGGCTCTCAGCTCCTCCAGCTGCAACTGCCTTATGTCCTTATGATGTTCTATTTATTCTTATCACAGTGGACAGGTGCCCCAAAACTGATTTTTAGTTCTATTGATGTCTTTAATTAGTCTATTGATGTTCTTAATTAATCTTCATCAGTGGACAGGTACCCCAATTTTCCCTTACTTTGTACTTTCCCATTTACGCATACACCACGTCATTGCTGTCTGTATTTTTCCAATTTTCCCTTACTCTGTACTTTTTCACTATGCATACACGTCATTGCTTTCTGTATTTTTCCATTACACATACAAGTTCACAGAGTTATAGCCTCCTGTACCTTTTTTACTTTATTCAGGTTACACATGGGTCACTGTAAAGTATTAGTTTTCTAGCATATCTATTTGGCACTAATTTTCTGCTGAGTAAGTATGGGTTTTTTAAGCCTTCTGCGTTTGCCTTTTTTCTACAGTGGATACTGTGGTTTCTTGCGTTTCCATAAGCTTTGCTGCAACTACTGATATAGAGTTATTGGATTACATATTGATTATATTAGTATATAGTTATACATGTGATATATGAGTGTATATAATTTTTATCATGAAGCATTGAGAGTTTGGAGGAAACAGTCTGATCAACATTGACAGGAATACCCTTTAACAAAAAACTTTAACATGTGACTTCATCACAATCATGGGGAGTCTCAAAATTCTCCTACATGTGCAAGAGATTTTACCAGCTAAAACAGTGGGAAGCATGAATTGAAGTAAATGCTATTTGTCAACAAAAAAACATCAATTTTCACTAAATAAACAGGAAATGTACTGGAACTGTGGGATCTGGAAGAGCCCTGTGACAGCCACATCAGTTTCACTTCAGAATTTTGCTTCTGCAGCCATCAATGGCTTTGTTGTCTTACTGTGGCGAGGCGACCTTTCAGCAAAGAAAAAACATAAGTTACACTACATCACATTACATTTATGAAGCATATGCTTTTATCCAAAGCCACAGGTTACAGGACCTATGTTGCATGTGAAAACTTGAGTCAGGAACAGTGTATTTGTAGGCAATGCACTTGTTCCAAAATCTCCATTTCAAACACATTTCAACTGCTTGTGGCTGAAGATAGTGACACATAATATACAAGCCTCATAATGGCTTCCTTCACTTTCACTGGCACCATTACATGGTACTCACGTTGACAAAAGCCAATAACAGACTCCAAAGGCAATCAAAAGGCTAGAATCAATACTAGAGTGAGCACCATAATTCATTGGACAGTGACTCATTTTTTGTTAATTTGGTTCTGTATTCTAGCATTTTGAGTTTGAAATGATACAATGCAGACTGTCAGCTTTAATTTGGGGGTATTTCCATCCATATCAGATGAACCGTTTAGAAATTATAGAACCTTTTGTACATAGTCCCCCCCCATTTTCGGGCATCAAAAAATATTGGACAGTTTAACATAATGTAGAATAAAGTAATAATTTTTAATATTTGGTCGCATATCCTTTGCATGCAATGACTGCTTGAAGTCTGCGACGCATAGACATCACCAGACGCTGGGTATCTTCCCTGGTGATGCTCTGCCAGGCCTGTACTGCAGCCATCTTCAGTTCCTGTTTGTTTCTGGGACTTTTTGCCTTCAGTCTCCTCTTCAGCATGTAAAATGCATGTTCAATTGGATTCAGATCCGGTGACTGACTCGGCCAGTCAAGGAGTTTCCACTTTTTGGCCGTCAAAAACCCCTTTGTTGCTCTAGCAGTATGTTTTGGGTCATTGTCTTGTTGCATGATGAAGTGCCGTCCAATGAGTTTGGAGGCATTTGGTTTTACCTGAGCAGATAAAATATTTCTGTAGACTTCAGAATTCATTGTTCTACTTCTGTCTGCAGTCACATAATCGATGAAGACAAGTGAGCCTGTTCCACTGGCAGCCATACAGGCCCAAACCATAACACCCCCTCCACCATGTTTCACGGATGAGGTGGTATGCTTTGGATCATGGGCATTTCCTTTTTTTCTCCACACTTTCCTCTTTCCATCACTCTGGTACATGTTAAACTTGGTCTCATTTGTTCCAGACCTCTTGGGGCTCTTTTAGGTGCTTTTTAGCAAACTGTAATCTCGCCTTTCTGTTCTTCAGGCTTATCGGTGGTTTGCATCTGGTAGTGTACCCTCTGTAGTCATACTGGTGTAGTCTTCTACGTACGGTAGGCTTTGACACATCTACACCTGCATCCAGGAGATTTGATTTGTTGGGCTGTTGTCTGTGGGGTTTTCCTCACCATAGATAGTATTCTCCATCCACTATGGTGGTCTTCCTCGGTTTACCAGGTCTTTTGACAAAATTGAGTTCACCAGTTGTTTTTTTTCTTGTTAATGATGAACCAAACTGTTGACTTGGGCATGCCCAGGGTTTTTGCCATGTTCCTTATTGATTGATTTTCATTTCTGATCCTTATGACGGTCAGCTAATTTGCATTGAACTGCTGTCTTCTATTTGTCACCCCCAAAACAATCTCCAATTGCAAGGCAATTGCAAAGTCGAGAATCAAGACTAGACATCAACAGCTCTCTTCTGCATTCACTGACAACACAAATGAATACACCTGCCTAACAAAACACATCTGTGAAGCCAATTCAACAAATTCTTGTAGTACTTTAAAATGGGGGGACCATGTACAAAAGGTGCTGTCATTTCTAAACAGTTCATCCGATATGGATGAAAATACCCTCAAATTAAAGCTGACAGTCTATACTTCAACCTCATTGTCATTGTATTCATTCTAACTCAAAGTGCTAGAGTACAGAACGAAAATAACAAAAAATGTGTCACTGTCCAATGAATTATGGTTCTCACTGTAGATACTGAAAGTTCTCTTATACCTGCACTTCTGGAAGCAATTGAACACACCTGACTAATTAGATGCCATTTGTCCCAAACTTTATTATTTATAAGAAGGGATATCATTTTTAGATGGTGAAACCAAAATGTAGAAAAGTATATATAGTAATAGTAATACAAGCTGAGAATCTGCACTTTAACCACATGTGAATTGTTAAATTGTGGAGTACAGAGACAAGTTAAGAAAAAAAATGTCTTTGTTATAGATCATTATGGAGCTCGAGTAAAGACTCATATTAAACAGATATGAGCCTTACAGGCAAGGTGATATGTGTGCTTTCAAATAGAAAGATGCTACATTGACAAAATATCAAAGGCAATAATAGGAAAACCAGCACAACTCTGCTCCAGATGATATGAATGCATTACATATAACATTACAGGCATTCAGCAGATGCTCTTATCCAGAGAAACCTACACAGCTTTTCTGTATACAGTAGCATTTACATCCAATTATACAGCTGGATATACACTGAAGCAATGCAGGTTAAGTACTTTGCTGAAGGGTACAACGGCAGTGTTCTACCCAAGAATCAAACCTGTGACATTGAGGTTGGAAGACCAGTTCCTTACCCGTGATAGGTTTGAACAATTCATTTCCTTCCTGCGCCTTAACCTCATCTGAATACACATTCCCACACTCACACTCTGTAACTGCTTCCCATTGTTAGAGGCAAATGGCTACAAATAGAGTTAATCACTGTTTGTAAGGATATACAATAGGCACAGATCAAAGGGATGTCACCGGCAGCAGACCATTTGGGTGTCCCCGGGAATTCTGTTGGAATGTATATTCCTTCCTGGGAACGTTTACGCATGGCAATAAACACACCTCTGAACAGTATACTTAAACCCTCGCTTGTGGCTGTCTCGTTGAGATTCCTACGGAACGCTTGTTGTGGCACCGTGGCGAGTCTCCCTTTGCGCATCGTATTAAAAATATTTTCACTGGAAAGTGGTCCTCAGTGTGTTACTTCACCCTTCTCAACTTGGTTCCACACGGGAAAGGATTCCCAACACCCGTTACCTTTATTTTATTTTATTTTTGCATTACCTTCATTATTTTTAAATAGAACACATGAGCACATCCTCAAAGCAGGCTTTTTACTCCCTTTCTTTTGTGTGTTACAATTTGCCACTACTGTTTAGTTTTCTGTGTTGGTACTTTTCTGTTATAGGTTGCAGGTGGTCAGGCAGTTTTCTTGTTTGAGACATTTTTAGATGGTTAGGCCAGAAAGTCAACTGTGGTTTCTTTTAGATTGGAGTAGACTAGCTCTGGTCTGTTTTCTGCCTGAACCATCCTGTTCAGCCTACTTATGGCAATGTGTTTTGTTTTGTTGTCTCATTGTTTGTAATAAATCTTCTATTTTTGTATATAGATTTTAACTCCTTGTTATGTTGTAGTCCCTGGTTATTGAAACTTCGGACGTAACAGTGTCCTACTGGGGAATCGAACCGGGGACCTTTAGGTTACAAAACCAGCTTCTTACCCATTGTACTACTCTGCTGCCCCAATTATTTTCAGGAGCCATCTTGATTGCTCTGCTCTTAATAGTCATTCCGAGACCACGCATTCAAACATGTCCTCTCCTCAAGGATACGTATGCCAATTCACTGCTTCTTTTTACATCGCAGTGCATGAGCTGGCCTTGCACTGGTATGAGCTGGAAGAAGAAGCTTCTTGTTCAGCTTGTGTGTGTGTGTGTGTGTGTGTGTGCACGCATGTGCTTGTGTGTGTGTATGTGTGGGTGTGTGCACGCATGTGCTTGTGTGTGTGTGTGTGTGTGTGTGAGAGAGAAACAGACAGCTAAACACTTTAATGTCATATATTTTTATATGTAGTTCAAGGTGACTTTTCAACAATAACTGACACAAAAGTCATGTCAAACACTGTTAGCACTCAGCACCGTTTTTACAGACCGCAAACTCTGTTAGGGACCGTTCTCACAGCTCTCTTTCCGAAGTGGTTGCTCAGGTAACGTGTTAATTTATTTTTATGGTGACACTATCAGTGAGATACACCAGCAGCAGATCTCAAAAACGGCAGCGGTGAAACAATTAAAGGCCGTGTGGTCGGGCACTGTCGCATAAAACAACCAAGCGGCAAACGTGTGCAGAGTGACAGAGGATATGGTTTTTTTTTTTGTTCGTTGTTTTTTTTTTTTTCAAAATTCTCCATCACAAGCGTCTACTTTTCACCCAATACCTTATAATAGAGGCAGTTGCAATTACCACAGCGTAAGCAATGCACTTATCTGGTGTCTAAAGCAAGAATGAAGCCTCATGACATATTTCTGTGCTTTCCAGTTTGTAAGTAAACTTTTTTTTTACTGTTGCACTGCTGTCTCTTTTTCCATTTGATGTTTGTAACTGATTTGATGTTTGTCTATTGTCTTGTGCAACTTCATAACTTTGTGTTTTATGTCAGGTCCCCCTTGCAAAAGAGATTTCGATCTCAAAGGGTTTTTCCTGGTTAAATAAAGAAATCTACATTTCATGTGAATATGCAGAAGTTGTGAAATAAATGAAAGAATACATGTATGGTTAAAACTGACTAAAGTGACATTATTATGATTTAATATATTATGCCTTGAATCTTACTGATCATGATATGATAGGTCATGCAGTGCTTCCATATACATATGTACTGTAGTCCTGCTGTGTATTATTGTGATTACATGTGAATGTCTGTGAATCCGACTGAATGCTCAGTCTTCACAATTAACTTTATGAAAACTTGCAACATGTATTTTCAAACGTATGACTGTCTCTTGTGTCTGAACAATCATATTTCAATAATTGCTGAACTGGTCTGAGCTTATTAAGTTACTATACTGCATGAAAGATGGAGTGAGCAAAAATTATACATTATCAAGAACACTTAGCTACTCAAAAATGGAACAAAATTATATAGCATTGTTTAATGAAAATCTGTCCAAAGAAAAGGA
>NW_026985862.1:0-5576 GCF_018555375.3 Anguilla rostrata
TGGGTGAGGGTTAGGGTTAGGGCTAGGTTATGGTTAGGGTTAGGGTCTGGGTTAGGGCTATGGTTAGGGTTAGGGTTAGGGTTAATGTTAGGGCTATGGTTAGGGTTAGGGTTAGGCCACCTGTGGGTGAGGGTTTAGGGCTATGGTTAGGGTTAGGGTTAGGCCACCTGGGTGAGGGTTAGGGTTAGGGTTAGGGTTAGGCCTATGTTTAGGTTAGGGTTAGGGTTAGGCCACCCCTGGTTGAGGGTTAGGTTAGGCCTAGGGTTAGGGTTAGGGTTAGGGCTATGGTTAGGGTTAGGGTTAGGCCACCTGTGGGTGAGGGTTAGGGTTAGGCCTAGGGTTAGGGCTAGGGTTAGGGTTAGGGTTAGTGTTAGGGTTAGGGTTGGGGTTAGGGTTAGGGTTAGGCCACCCGTGGGTGAGGGTTAGGGTTAGGGTTAGGGCTAGGGTTAGGGTTAGGGTTGGGGTTAGGTTAGGTTAGGCCACCCGTTTGTGAGGGTTAGGTTAGGGTTAGGGCTAGGTTAGGGCTAGGGCTAGGGTTTGGGGTTGGGTTAGGGTTAGGGTTAGGGTTAGGCCACCCGGGGTGAGGGTAGGGTTAGGGTTAGGCCACCCGTTTGTGAGGTTAGGGTTAGGTTAGGGCTAGGGTTAGGGTTAGGGTTGGGTTAGGGTTAGGGTTAGGCCCCCGTGGGTGAGGGTTAGGTTAGGGTTAGGCCACCCGTTTGGAGGTTAGGGTTAGGGCTAGGTTTAGGTTGGGGTTAGGGTTGGGTTAGGTTAGGCCACCCGTGTGTGAGGGTTAGGGTTAGGTTAGGGCTAGGCTAGGGTTAGGGTTGGGTTAGGGTTAGGTTTGGGTTAGGCCACCCGTTGGTGAGGGTTAGGGTTAGGGTTAGGGGTTAGGCCACCCGTTTGTGAGGGTTAGGGTTAGGGCTAGGGTTTAGGTTAGGGTTAGGGTTGGGGTTAGGGTTAGGGTTAGGGTTAGGGTTAGGCCACCCGTGGGTGAGGTTAGGGTTAGGTTAGGGTTAGGTTAGGCCACCCGTGGTGAGGTTGGTTAGGGTTGGCCACCTTTTGTGAGGTTAGGGTTAGGGTTAGGGCTAGGCTAGGGTTAGGTTAGGGTTAGGTTAGGCCACCCGTGGGTGAGGGTTAGGGTTAGGGTTAGGCCACCCTTAAAATCCCCGAAGTTACGATCTGACTTTGCCGATTTCCCTTACCTCCCTTGTTCAACATGCCAGAGGCTGTTCCCCTTTGGGAGACCTCTGGGATAGGGTAGGGCCCGGCGCGAGATTTACACCATCCCCCCCGGTTTTCAAGGGCCACGAGAGCTCACCGCGCCCCAAACCCGCACGCTTTCCGGGCTCGGGCCCCTCTCTGGGCGACCCTTTCCAGGGCCCCCTGCCCTTCCAAAAAAAAGAAACTCTCCCCGGGCTCCCCCGCTTTCCGGATCGGTTGCGTCCCGCACTGGCCCGCCTCGGGGCGCCCGTCTCCCCACTTCCGGATTCGGGGATCTGACCCCCATCCCCTTTCGTCGCCGGGGCGACGGGCCATCCCCCTCCCTTCCGAAAGCGTTCCCTACTCTTAGGACCGATACCCAGTTTAAAAGCTGTTCACATGGAACCCTTTCCCTTCGGGGCCTTAATTCCTTTTTGAAATTTTTTTTTCTCCAAAAGATCTCACCCGCGGGGGGCCCCCCGGGGCCCCCCCCCGGCTTCCGGGTCACCGGGGGGGCCCCCTACTCGCCGGGGCCCTCGCGGGGCCCCCCGGGGCCCGCGCCGGGTATGGGGCCCCCGCCCGCGCCATCCTTTTCGGGTATTTTTTTGGCGGGGTTTTACACACTCCTTAGCGGGGTTCCACTTCCCTGGCCCCGCCTGCTTTATATCGACCAAAACCCCCCCTTTTGGGCTGATGAGCTCGGCTCGGGGGGCCCTTAACCCGGGGTTGGTTTCCCCAGGCCTTTTTGCTTACCCAAAAATGCCCCTTTGGGGGGTCCTTCCCCCCCCCTCCAACCGCACCGGGCTTCTTACCCTTTAAAATTTGAAAAAGGGGTTTTTATTTTTCGGCCCCCAAACCCAATCATTCGCTTTCCAAAAACTGCGAGCTAGCGCCGCACCTGAGGGAAAAATTCGGAGGGGGAAACCCTATAGATGGGGTTTGATTTGTCTTTCCCCCCCCGTTTTGGGCGACCGTTTCACTCCGGGGCCCGCGGGCCTCCCCAGATTTCCCCCGGGGTTCGCCCCCCAGGCAATTCCCACTTTCGGGCCCATGCCGCCTCCGCCCCCCTCCCCACCAACGGGGGAAGGGGGCCCGGGGGGGCGCCCCCCCCGGGCCCCCCCCCCCCGGGGGGAGGGGGGAGCGGGGGTCCCCCTCGCCGGCCGCCGGCCCCATTTCATTTCCACGGGGGTTTTTGGGGGGCCCTCTGACCCGCGGGGGGCCTTAAATCCTTGGGGCCTTTTTCAAACGGGTCGGGGGGGTTTCCGCTTTTCCGAGACCCCTGGGGCCCCCCTGTATCGTGGGGCCTCCCCCCCCGGCGGGCGAGCGGGGGGGGTCGCAGAGGGCGGCCCCCCGGGCACAGTCCGTGGGGGGGGGGGCCCCGCCCACGGGGGCCCCCGCCGGGCACCCCACCCCCCCGGGGGGGGGGGGCCGGAGGGGGCCCCCCGGAAGGCCGGCGGCGGCGCTCCCTCGGCCCCGGGGAACGGCGAGTCGTGGCGGGAGGGGGGGTAACCCACCCAGGGGGGCCACCTTCCCCTCGGGCCCCAACCGCCCGGGCCGTCCGGCCCGCCCCGGGGGAAATCCCCCGGGGACGGGCCGGCCGGGGGGGGGTCCCCGGGGGTCCGCCCCCCCGGCCGGCCCACCGGGCCCCGAGTTGAAACCTCCGGCGGACGCGCGGACCCCCCCTTTTTCCTCTCAACGGTTTCACGCCCCTTGAACCCCTCTTCAAAATTTTTTTCAAATTTCCCTACGGTACTTTTCGCTATCGGGCCCGGGCCGGGATTTTCCTTTGAGGTTTCCACCCGCTTTGGGCTGCATTCCCAAACAACCCGACCCGAGAAAACCGCGCCCCGGCGCGACGGGGGGCCCTTCCGGCCTCACACCGTCCACGGCTGAGCCCCGATCAAGGACCAGGGCCCCCCATCGCGCCGGGAAAGGGGGGGGGTTCCGTACCACATTTTTCCCACCCGCCGACGGGCGGGATTCGGCGCTGGGCTCTTCCCTCTTCACTCGCCGTTACTGAGGAATCCTGTTAGTTTCTTTTTTTTTTTTTTTTTTTTTTTTTTTTTTTTTTTTTTTTTTTTTTTTTTTTTTTTTTTTTTTTTTTTTTTTTTTTTTTTTTTTTTTTTTTTTTTTTTTTTTTTTTTTTTTTTTTTTTTTTTTTTTTTTTTTTTTTTTTTTTTTTTTTTTTTTTTTTTTTTTTTTTTTTTTTTTTTTTTTTTTTTTTTTTTTTTTTTTTTTTTTTTTTTTTTTTTTTTTTTTTTTTTTTTTTTTTTTTTTTTTTTTTTTTTTTTTTTTTGGGGGGGGGGGGGGGGGGGGGGGGGGGGGGGGGGGGGGGGGGGGGGGGGGGGGGGGGGGGGGGGGGGGGGGGGGGGGGGGGGGGGGGGGGGGGGGGGGGGGGGGGGGGGGGGGGGGGGGGGGGGGGGGGGGGGGGGGGGGGGGGGGGGGGGGGGGGGGGGGGGGGGGGGGGGGGGGGGGGGGGGGGGGGGGGGGGGGGGGGGGGGGGGGGGGGGGGGGGGGGGGGGGGGGGGGGGGGGGGGGGGGGGGGGGGGGGGGGGGGGGGGGGGGGGGGGGGGGGGGGGGGGGGGGGGGGGGGGGGGGGGGGGGGGGGGGGGGGGGGGGGGGGGGGGGGGGGGGGGGGGGGGGGGGGGGGGGGGGGGGGGGGGGGGGGGGGGGGGGGGCTATCAATCTGTCCCAAACCTTTCCGGTGCCGGGCCGGGTGAGGTTTCCCGTGTTGAGTCAAATTAAAAACCCCAGGCTCCACTCCTTTGGGGGTGCCCTTCCCGTCAATTCCTTTAAGTTTCAGCTTTGCAACCATATTCCTCCCCCCGGAACCCAAAGACTTTGGTTTCCCGGACGCTGCCCGGCGGGTCATGGGAATACACGCCGCCGGATCGTAGTTGGCATCGTTTATGGGTCGGAACTACGACGGTATCTGATCGTCTTCGAACCTCCGACTTCGTTCTTGATTAATGAAAACATTCTTGGCAAATGCTTTCGCTTTCGTCCGTCTTGCGCCGGTCCAAGAATTTCACCTCTAGCGGCACAAATACGAATGCCCCCGCCGTCCTCTTAATCATGGCCCCAGTTCTGGAAACCCACAAAATAGAACCGGAGTCCTATTCCCCTATTCCTGCTGCGGTATTCAGGCGACCGGCCGGGGTTTTTAACACTCTAATTTTTCAAAGTAAACGCTTCGGACCCCGCGGGACACTCAGCTAGAGCATCGAGGGGCGCCGAAAAGGCCAGGGGCCCGGGCAGGCGTAGCTCGCCTGCGGCGGACCGCCAGCTCGTCCCCAAGATCCAAATCGATTTTTTACTGCAGCAAATTAATAATACCCTATTGGAGCGGGGAATTTTCCCCCGGCCGCTGGCACCAGACTTGCCCTCCAATGGATTCCTCGTTAAAGGATTTAAAGTGTAATCATTCCAATACAGGGCCTCGAAGAGTCCTGTATTGTTATTTTTCGTCACTACCTCCCCGAGTCGGGAGTGGGTAATTTGCGCGCCTGCGGGCCCTTTCCCTTTGGGTGTGGTAGCCGTTTCTCAGGCTCCCTCTCCGGAATCGAACCCTGATTCCCCGTTACCCGTGGTCACCATGGTAGGCGCAGAAAGTACCATCGAAAGTTGATAGGGCAGACATTCGAATGAGACGTCACCGCCACGGAGGCGTGCATCGGGGGGGGGGGGGGGGGGGGGGGGGGGTCAGGCTCGTCGGCATGTATTAGCTCTAGAATTGCCACAGTTATCCAAGTAACGTTGGAGCGATCAAAGGAACCATAACTGATTTAATGAGCCATTCGCAGTTTCACTGTACCTGGCCGTGTGTACTTAGACATCATGGCTTAATCTTTGAGACAAGCATATGCTACTGGCAGGATCAACCAGTAACCGGCCCTTCATTTTTATCCGAACCGAGGGGCGCTAGGGGGGCGCCCTGCCCGGGCCCCGCGTCGGCGGCGGCGGCCTCGGCGCGAGAGCCTACTCGTGGCGAGAACAGACCCCTTGTTTCGCTCGGAACGGGGAGGGCGACAGGAGAAACGCGCTCTCAGCCCGGGGCCCAGGGATGTCGGAGAGCAGGAGAGCCTTCCCCCTTATTTCTCCCTTTCCCTGACCCGCGGGCTCGGATCGACAGCTTCTGATGGTTTCCGGCCGACTCGGTTCTCGCCCCCGCCTCCAGGGGTCGCAGCGGGGCCCACCGGCCACGACCACGGTCCCCGGGGGTGGCATCCGGGCGTCTACCGCCAGGCGGCCCGTTGCCAGCCCCCAATAAAAAGCCTCCCCAGGCGGCCAGGGAAACCGCTCGGCATCGCCCGGTTTTTTTTCTCCGCCAGGGCGCGAGACCCTTCCAGGTGGGGAGGGACTTCCCCAAATCAAAA
>NW_026985863.1:0-16125 GCF_018555375.3 Anguilla rostrata
TGACCGGCTTCTTTGGGAATCGTGTGCTATTACTTTGTGGAAAGTTTCGCTGCACGGTTTTTGAGAAATATTAATTTTTATGCCCAATTTTTCCCCATAGAGATGAATGGAGAAGGTGACGTCATTCATATGCGAACGGTGAAGTTACAGCATTGGTCGGCTTTGCACACGTGATGCGGTCAGCTCTACGGTCTCAGCAGGCAGGATAGGAATAGCTGATTGCGGAAGTGAAAGAACGATATTCAAAATGAAAAATTACAAATGAAAACGCTGTCAGCTAGGTATATCAACAAACATATGGCTTAGGCATACCCAGAAGTCCTCAATAATAATAGTATTTCACGAGACATTACGCTAATTCGTTGACGACGTTTCGTCACATGCAGCGTCTTAGAATGCTAGTGCTAACAAACAGTGAACGGCTTTAATGCGAAAATGAGAGCACTTTCGGTTGACCTAAAAAAACGATATAAAAAAACCAACAATATACGTGCTGTTATACCTGGTTAGAAAGCTTATGCTCTCAGCTACTGAATAAACGAATTTTCAAACAAGCCAGACTTTGCGTATTTGCATGCTAGTGCTAACAAAGAGCGAATACGTTCTATGACATGATGACATAGCTTTCGGTTGACCTAAAAAAACGATATTAAAAAAACAAAAATAGACGTGCTGTTATACCTGGTTAGAAAGCTTATGCTCTCAGCTACTGAATAAACGAATTTTCAAACAAGCCAGACTTTGCGTGTTTGCATGCTAGTGCTAACAAAGAGCGAATACGTTCTATAACATGATGACATAGCTTTCGGTTGACCTAAAAAAACGATATTAAAAAACAAAATAGACGTGCTGTTATACCTGGTTAGAAAGCTTATGCTCTCAGCTACTGAATAAACGAATTTTCAAACAAGCCAGACTTTGCGTATTTGCATGCTAGTGCTAACAAAGCGAATACGTTCTATGACATGATGACATAGCTTTCGGTTGACCTAAAAAAAACGATATTAAAAAAACAAAAATAGACGTGCTGTTATACCTGGTTAGAAAGCTTATGCTCTCAGCTACTGAATAAACGAATTCTCAAACAAGGAAAGACTGCATATATAGCTGCTATCCAAAGCGCTACAACTTGCATGCCTTCATTGCCGGTGACGCTAAATTAGGGTATGTCTGCTCAAACACTTACATGCAGGCGGGTTTATACCTGTAGAAATCGTCTTACCTACTAATAACGATCCTCAAACAAGCAGACTGTACTGAAACTGGAACAACGCCGTCAACAGCACATGTGCAGCAGCTTCAGGTCCGGTCTAACTCCAGAAATTTGGGTCAGCTAACACGTAGTAGGCTATCCTGTGTCTATGAGTTGTATCTAAGGTGACAGATTAAACTCTGAATTGCAGCACAGTTAAATGTTTTTATTTGAATGGTAAAAATGAGCTGAACTTAACGTAAAACCATAAATCAATCACATTAATCTCCCTAGCCCTGTCTTGCTTTTTAAAATGGAGCGGTTGTGCAGTGCAGATATAACGTTTTCCAGACCCTCTGAAGTGGCCAGCTAGCTTTATGATTCGCCGTCACTCGTCACAGCATACCGTGAGTAAATCGCTGTCTCAAGTATTGATGAAGGGTTAATTTAGCTCTGAATACGTGTGTTGCAATGAACTCGTTGCCGTGATGTTATATCATGTATACCATACTATGTCTCTGCTCATACTACGAAACTGTTCGCTCCGTTCAGCACAAAGTTGACTTGCGTTGGGCGGCAACCACATCACAATTTCTGAAACCGCCTAGAACTCCATAGCAACCACCTACAACCACCTAGAACTCCATAGCAACCACCTAGCAACACCCTAGCAACGGCCTAGAACTCCATAGCAACCACCTAGCAACACCATAGCAACCACTTAGACAACACCCTAGCAAAAAACCTAGCAACACCATAGCAACCGCCTAGAACTCCATAGCAACCACCTAGCAAACAATCTAGCAACCGGCTATAACTCCATAGCAACCACCTAGCAACACCCTAGCAACCACCTGGAACACCATAACAACTGCCTAGCAACACCTAGCAACCGCCTAAACTCCATAGCAACCACCTAACAACCACTTAGCATACCCTAGCAACCACCTGGAGCTCAATAGCAACCCCCTAGCCACACCCTAGCAACCACCTAGATCTCCATAGCAACCACCTAGCAAAACCATAGCAACCACCTGGAACACCATAGCAACCACCTAGCAACACCCTAGCAACTACCTGGAACACCATTACAACTGCCTAGCAACACCCTAGCAACCGCCTATAACTCCATAGCAACCACCTAGCAACATCCTAGCAACCACCTAGAATAACCCTAGCAACACCCTAGCAACCGCCTATAACTCCATAGCAAACCACCTAGCAACATCCTAGCAAACCACTTAGAATACCCTAGCAACCCCCTAGCAACACCCTAGCAACCACCTAGAACTCCATTTCAACACCTAACAACACACTAGCAACCACCTGGAACACCATAGCAATGCCTAGCAACACCCAAGCAACCGGCTATAACTCTATAGCAACCACCTAGCATCACCATAGCAACCGCATAGAACTCCATAGCAACCACCTAGCAACACCCTAGCAACTACCTAGAACTCCATAGCAACCACCTAGCAACGGCCTAGAACTCCATAGCAACCACCTAGCAACACCCTAGCAACCACCTAGAACTCCATAGCAACCACCTAGCAATGGCCTAGAACTCCATAGCAACCACCTAGCAACACCATAGCAACCGCCTAGAACTCCATAGCAACCACCTAGCAACACCATAGCAACCGCCTTGACCTCCATAGCAACCACCTAGCAACACCCTAGCAACCACCTAGAACTCCATAGCAACCACCTAGCAACGGCCTAGAACTCCATAGCAACCAGCTAGCAACACCATAGCAACCGCCTACAACTCCATAGCAACCACCTAGCAACACCCTAGCAACCACCTAGAACTCATAGCAACCACCTAGCAACAACCTAGCAACTGCTTATAACTGTATAGCAACCACCTAGCCACACCATAGCAATCGCATAGCACTCCATAGCAACCACCTAGAATACCCTAGCAACCGCCTAAAACTCCATAGCAACCACCTAGAACATGCTAGCAACTGTCTAGAACTCCATAGCAACCACCTAGCAACACCCTAGCAACCACCTACAACACTCTAGCAACTGCCTAGAACTCCATAGCAACCATCTAGCAACACCCTAGCAACTGCATAGAACACCATATCAACTACATAGTAACACCCTAGCAACTGCCTAGAATGCTAAAGCAACACCCTAGCTACCACCTAGAATATCCTAGCAACCATGTAAAACACCATACCTAGTATCACCCTAACAACCTTTGTAGACCCCTAGCAACTACTTAGCTACACTCTAGAAACCACCTAGAACAACGTAGCTACCGCATACAACACCCTAGCAACACCCTAGCTTTTGAATCATATTGTTGATTATGATTTTAATATAGTTTAAGTTGTAAAATGTATCATTATTAACAATTACATGAAAGTTCATATTATGAGGCACATCATTTACCTTTTCATCTGTTTTCTGGTCAAGAACATGGTATGAGTTCAGGACACAATCCACTAGATGGCAGTAATCACAAAACAAATGTTTACACTGAAAAAACATAATTGTCTGTAGACTACTTCATATCTGGACAATTCCTGCAGAAATTGTGAAGTGTGGTTGCGGGCAATGCAAAGTTGACTTTGTGATGAACAGAGTGAACCGTGACCAGAGACAGAGTAGTGTATGTGCTATAACATCACGGCAACACATTCACTAGCTAGCTACCAATGCCCAACAGTGTTGCATGATCTGTTTCACATCGTGCCAAACACCCCCAAACCATACACATAAATAGTCTTATCACTGTTTATTGGTCGTATTTACATCGAAACAGCATCGGAAACGTTTTAGTAGTCGGATGACAACAACAAAAAACGGTGCTGTGTGACTGAAGCAGGGGGCCTGCCTTCCAGCCAAGGGCAATTCCAGGATCAGACGTTTTAGGGGGCTCAGAATGCTCAGAATGAAATGTGACATGCATACAGTGCCTTGCAAAAGTGTTTAAACCCTTCTGCTAAATCACTAATTTCATTGAATAACAATGAATACATCAATATTTCTCTATATATTGTGGCGATCCTGGCAAAGACTAGCTAGCTGGCTAGTGGGGCTGTCGCTTAAGTCGGGGGGGGGGGGGTTATAAAATGTCTATAATTGTTGTAAATAGTCAAACTGTTAGCGTGTACATAGCGGTGCTTAACTGCAAACAGTCAGTGGGATTTTGTAGAGTAGTCATGTAAATAATCGTGTTCAAACGCACTTGTAGATAGCCACTGTAGCATGAATGAGTGTCTGTGTTAGCTTGCGGCTAAGGCTCCCCCTCCGTCTCTGTGTCCGTGCTGTGTTGTTACCCGCCCCTTCTGTCACTGCTTGCTCGATGTCCGTTGTCTGATTGGTTGACTGTGACGTATGCATGATGGGGAAGTCGTGTGTAACTTGCATACGGGGAGGGAATAAAACTGTTTTGAGTGTGGGAGAGGGAGAGTGAATCTGCTAATGAAGAGAGAAGAGCTGAATACATGGTACTGTACATTGCTTGCTTGCTTATTTTGACGAATAAAACGAAGCTCGGCTGGAGCGATTCGAGCACGAAAATCTTTGTCTCTGCCTCATTGTGACCAAGGATCGTCACAACATGATATTTTACAACAATACTCTTTATGAATTACTAATGAGTATTCTACCAGAAAGTATTCCAACAACCCTTTCACTTTGGCAAAAAACCTTGTACTGTAAATGTACCATAAGGGACTAACTCGATAGCTACCATTAGCCGAAAATCTTTGAGTTAGCTAGCTAGCGAAACAACGTCAGCTAACATTCTTTGACACTATTCACACCAGGGAACTATAACCAGAGACATTTCTAAGTATTAAATCGACTTTGCTATAACATAACAACGTTATAACTTTAACAGTACCCACGCAAATGACATTCACGCACTGCCATATTAAAATCTGTAATTAATTTACAAGCAAGTTAGCTCAGAGATGATCTAACGATAGCTTTTTAGCTAGGGGTGGGGTGCGTAGGAAGTGTAAATGGTGCTGATTAAATCAGTGATTTTACAAGCATTTAAGCCCTCATCAATTCGCAAAATTTAACGTTAGAGAGGCTAAAAATGATTTCAGAAAAAATAATAATAATTATTATTATTTTTATTTTAGGGGTGCTGAGATGAAATTTAGGTGTGCCTTGAGCACCACCTAAAAAGAGTCCTAAAAGCGCCAATGCTTCCAGCTCTTTTGCTGAGCGTTCTTTTGATTTTACCGCAGGGCAGTAAAAGTTCAATCCTCAATTGTGAACTGTGTGCTCGTAGCTCCAAGCTCCCAGCTTGCTGATCCGGGGTTTTTTTTTTTTTAATCCAACAACGTGAACCAACATTTTGTGGTATTCGTACAGTAAAACTAATATACTGAACGTATTTACTCATATTTATTGTTATAGGCTACGATGCGGAATTGAAAAAATGTGTGCTGCCAAAACACTAGCCTACACCTGCCAAAACGTCTCAGTTCCAAACCATGCGGTCCGGCGGCATCAAAATTTATTACACGATTGCTAATACTTCTCACTTATTTTAAATTTGTCGGGGGTATTTAATACATTTGATTAAATCCTATTGGCTTTTGTTCGTGAAATGCTGTCGGCCATTCACAACTAGAGGGCGGAATCATGCGACGGATCATTTGCCAATAATGTTGCGTTGTTTGTGTAAACTATATGCTTAGTAGGTATAGGCTATAAATTAAGACAGGTAGCCTATTTGCGCCATTTATAGTTTTGTATTCCTGTCGGCATTATGACTGATTCGTCACCACGCGTTTGGATCATCGGCAGCTCGCTGATCGCCAGGCTGCAGGCTCATTTAGGAGCTTTTGGACTGGACCCGAACTTGGGCTAAATTGCCAGATCACCTGGGATGGCAGAGGGGCAGAAGGTGGGAGCACTTAATGCCTCTTCTCCGCTCGAAACGGGCTGCCACCCGCGACGACCCAGATGTGATGGTGATTCACCTCGTGGGAACAGTATTGGAACATATGGAAATTCGAGGATTACTCTGTTGCGACAAATGAAGGCAGATATCAGGGAAATCAATTTGCTATTTCCCAATACTAAATTGATGTTTTCCGACATCCTCCCTCGCTGGAACTGGCGGGGCCAGACCGCGCCTAGCGGATATGGCCTTGAAAGGACCAGACGAAGGCTAAACGGGGCCATGTTTGGCTTTATGTCAGACATGGGTATGGGTTGCATTATGCATCCCAACATTCGCTTAAATCATTTAGACAGGGATGGGACACATCTAAATTTAGAGGGTAACCGGTTGCTTCTGAAAAACATTAGCAAAGCCCTGGCCTTAGAGCTCTGATGATCTTATTGCAACGCCCCAAAGGCTCTTTTAAGAGCCACCCACTTTTTAAAAATAGCATTATTCCTGTAAAAGGCGCGCATGTTAGGGCCGTCTGGGTATAAGGCGCATTGGTATAAGCCCTCCACCGCCTACCACCGCAGAGATCCGGGTTCAATCCCCGGCAGCGATACTTCCGGCTTGGTCAGACGTCCGGAAGCCGGTGAGGGTATGAGTTCTGATCGTTGCATTAGCCTACTGGTTGGTCGGGGCGCCTGTTCAGCAGGGAGGGGATCTGGCGGAGTTACGCTCTTCCAGTGAAAGTCCTCGCTGTCAGGCGAAAATAAGCGGCTGACGACTCCACATGTATCGGAGGAGGCATGTGGTAGTCTGCACCATCCCCAGACCGACAGAGGATAGTGCATCGACCAGGACTGTGATACACGCGGGGAATTGGCATAACGACTAAATTGGGGGATAAAATGGCACACACACACACACACACACACACAAATGCACGCGTGTTAATGTGATTATAAAGTAGTCCACAGACAATGATGTTTTCAGTGTAAAAAGTAAATCATGTGCCTCATAACAATCTGAACTTTCATGTAATAAACTCATAGTTAAAAATGTTAAATAGCCTATATGAATTCTTATTGTTTTTGTCTTATTAATCACCAATCATGCACCGCAAGTAGCCTAGCGTCTCGCTTGCTTGCCAGTGCCTCCTCTCGCTGGAACAGAGACATGCACTGCTAGCTACTGCCAGCTCTCTCTCTCTCTCTCGTCGGAATCCTCCTGTAACACCTGTTAATGCCCCGAAGACGGAAAATGAATTTTATTATTCTTTTCATAAAATAATTTTGTACATTTTTTCTGCAATGTAGTCCATCGCACAGAAGTGGAATATAGGCTACAGTCCAAACAAAAGTAGTGTCCAGTTAAAAATAAACCCCGCGCCAGTCAAAACAAACGGAATCACCTTGATCTCTCATCGAAGTGCCGCAATGTACAAAAGCTCTGAGAGTTGAATATCAGGTCACCAATTCACTTGGTATTCCACGAGAGACGGTTGTCTAATAAAAGCCTACCATACAAATCTTTATATATTCATCTATTTTGCTCTTATTTCGTATTGTCCTTTGGCAGAAGATTTGGTAAGACTTTCGTTTTCTTATATACATTTAATGTTGTCGAGGTAAGACAGAGAAAAGTCGGTAACGTTAATTGGCCGACTCCCGGTGCTGCGTTAGCTAACGCTAGCTAACTAGGTAGCCTACGCTAGCCCTGCCTATTAGCTAGCTGGGTTAGCTAACGATCGGCAAACAACTGGACTGAACAACTAATTTATTCGTAGTGATTAGAGATTTGGCAGAAGGTTTGCTAAGACTTTCGTTTTCATACAAAAATGCTGTAGCGGTGGCTAGCTGTAAGTGCATATCAGCGTGCGGTCCGTTGTGTTGATAGAAGCGTACCGCTGGCTAACGCTAGAAGTCTACTTACACCACTATATCACCGAGGTTCAGAAAACGTAAGCCCGTGTTAATTATATTATGGTTAATTTTATTATGTGAATTCATTTAACTGAAGGTTTCTACGGCGGCGATCGAGCGGATTCATTATTTTTTCTGTTAAAATCATTTAATTAATATCCAAGGAGATATCCAACTGCTTGCACGTTGCATGACATGTGTAGCCATTTACTAATATGATCGCATTTCAGGCTGGAAAATAAAGTTGATGCTGAAAACGTGTAGGCTATGTAGGTAGGGAGGGCAAAATGGAACTTTAGAATGTGGCCAGCTGTGTATGTGCGTGCATTTCTCACAGAAAAGGTCGTTTGTCGCCTTTTTTAGTTAATTACAGTGTTGATGAAAGTGACAAGAATTAAGTGGTAGCTACTGTGCTGTTAGCATTTATTGATCGCCATACAAGGTGAATGTGAAGTAGCTAGCACAATCGGACACTAACCATAAGAATGTAGGCTACTTTGAATGGTAGGCTACTCGCTCGATCAAACGGTAAATGTGAAAAACATTCGATTATAGTCAGCGGCACCGACATTTTATGTCACACCCTCAATAAACGGCAAATGTCCCAGTAGAAGATTGAATTAAATCTTTTAAGGTTAGCTGTATATATATTTCGCTTGGCCACAGTGAGTGAAACTAGACGATCGGAATGTATAGCCTAGTTGCTATGTAAATTACGTCAAAAGGATTCAGCCTTGTTGTTTGCTACCTAAACTTCACAGTCCCGACTTTATCATTGATGGAATTTTGGGAAAGTGCGAGTTAAAAGGCCACAAAACAGTCAATATATCTAATTAATATTCCATATATGTAAAATTGCTGTTCACAATACGTTAATGTAAGGCTAAACTGGTATTTTAATCACAATAGCCTACTTATGTTAATTTCCGAAACTTTATTTTTCGATTGTCCTCTCTAATTCAGGGTGATATAGAAGATCTCCCGGTGTATTGACCACCCACCTTCCTCATCACAGCAGGTTTGTAATTTGTGTAACGATTAGTTGCATTTAATTGTGGTAAGATATCAAGTATAGCCTATAGGCCTATAGTAGATAGATCAGAAGGGGACTTAGGTTGTCATTGTTATTAGAGGACAACAGTTGTTGCAGCGTACTGCGCCAGTTTTTTTCTGTTTTTTTTCTAGAGTCGGCTGGTCATTCAGCAGGCCTACCATTGGAGCAGGACTACAGTTGGTGCAGAAAGGGTTCCAGTTCTGCCCTCTACAGTTCGGTAGAGGCGTGGTACAGGTATGTAATTCATATTATACAGAATTTAGCATTTGAGCTGTTTCAACTTGGAAAAGTATTGTGTAAAGAATAAACCAGGACAGGCTGTCCCGTTATTGGAAAATAATGTACGACGGCGGTGGTGATACCAACAACTGTGGTAGTTCTATTTACACTATTGTTTAAGCGAAAACCTCTGGTCGTTAATTCTATGAAAACGGATTCTATCAAGAAAAAAATAGTTCATTCTCGTTTTATACCATACAATTAGCAGCAATGTTGGTCATTTTTGTCATTAGCATACATTATTTAAGAAAACTGTATGAAACAATAACTCTATGAAATTCACCCTAGCACTGTCTTGCATTTTAAATTGGTGTGGTCGTGCAGTGTAGACATAGCGTCTTTCTGAAACCGGGTTTGAATGCCAGCTAGCTTTATGATGGTTCGACGTCACTCGTCATCTGGCTAATATTAAAATTCTGGGTTTTAGGTCAGAATCGTTTCAAGTCATGGTTGTTATTATCCCGGCTAGCTAGTCAGCTAACTACAGAATTATATTCAAAACAGCGGTTACTATGAATGCAATCGTTCACAAAGATACGGATGAAAATGTATCCCGTAGCCATGAGTTAAATACGGGAACGCCTATTCTACTGTTCAGGTAGGTTAAAGGACGATTCCGTATTTTGCAGGATGATTGGCGACCCTAAATAAAGCTAGCAACAGTAACTAGAAATGTGATTCAATGTTGTCATGAATTGTGAAATTGGACATTGAAAACAGGAGGGGATGTAACAACAATTCAAATTCTAAAGAGCAAAATTGGTGTTTTAACTGCTTTAGAATGCTGTATTTTGTAGCACATTGATTTTAGAACTGTTAAAAGGCCAAGGTGTCCCTTTACTGAGAATTAATGCCCAACCTTGGACAAAACAGAATTGAATATTCAGCCAAGCCCTTGTATAAATATAATTAAGAGATTCATTGTATTAGATTCGTTGAATTACTTTAAAGAGGCATGTCACCCATTTTAAGAATTTACATATGTTCTTCCTGTGCCCCAGGGCAGTTCAGGAGTTATTGGAGAAGGACTACATTTGGTGCAGAAAGAGTGTTCCAGTTCTGCCCTCAAAAGTTCGGTAGAGGCGTGGTTACAGGTATGTAATTAGTATTATACAGAAGTCAGCATTTGAGCTGTTTCACCTGGGAAAATTATTATCAGTGAGGAATAAACCACAACGGGCTGTCCCGTTATTGTAAAATAATGTACGATGGGGTGGTACCACTGAAGTAGGCTACAATATTTTCTGATAACAGGACAGCCCGGATCGGGTTATTCCACTTATACTCCACTCTTACTGTGCCCCAGGACAGTTCAGTCAGTATGTGTGAACATGCACCACTCTCTCCTAAAGCTAGAAATTGGAGAGAGAACCCTCCAATCAGTGATGTCAGCATTTGAGCTGTTTTAACTGGGAAAATTATCTATATAATTAAGAGATTCACTATATTAGATTTGTTGAATTATTTTAAAGGTGAATGTTACCCATTTTAAGAATTCACATGTGTTACTGTGCCCCAGGACAGTTCAGTCAGTATGTGAACACCCACCACTCTCTCCTAAAACTAGAAATTGGAGAGACAACCCTCCAATCGGTGATGTCATTGGGATGTAAAATCTGGAGCTGCTCTATAGACAATGAATGGGACTCTGAGTTTATGAGGCTATAAAATGTTTGTGAGCTCTTGCACCCAAATGAGGATTCAATTCTGGTTCAGACCTTCTAGCAATGCTAGATTATAAATGTATTTTGGGTATTAGAGCTCACATAGACATTGTATGGCCTCACAAAGTCAGAGCCTCATTCACTGTCTATGGAGCAGCCCCAGATTTTACATCTAAGTTGTCTCATGTAGAGACCTAAGATTTCCGCGATGCGGAAAAAGCGGACGGAATCGCGGGATCCAGTCATAAAAATGGAATTAACGGTAAAACGTTAAATCTCATGGAATTTAACATGTTTCTGATTAAATTAATCAAAAGCCGTTATAAATTATTGTGAACAGTGTAACAGCACTCCCTCATGTGATATTGCTTAAATAAAATGAGGAAGAGAAACATTTCCCCGTTTTGGGGAGTTGTGTGTGTGGCAGGGTTTTGTACGTGCGCGCGACTGCGTTCAACACATCAACGAACCTAGAAAAATAGACTCCTCACAGACAAGCGTGAGGCACTCATTGTAGTATAACTACCTTCGAAATAATAGCAGTACGTCGGATATGAAAAAGAAAGCTTTCTTTATAATGGAAAACAGTTGACGTACATTTTATACTTACAAACAATAAACTAGCGCTAGGCTATTCACTTGGCATTTACGTCTCAGTCGCATATGAAATCAAAACAAAAAAAGGTCACTTTCTTCCTACTTTCCAGCCGCAAGGAATTCTGGTACTTGCAGTTTTTCAACCATTCGTTTGCCAATACAACGGAGAAATGCATCTCTAATCAATATCAATCAAACGTAATACAAATGAAATGTATTTCTGTTTAACTCTTAACTGTAAATAATATCTCATAAAAAACACGTTTTCAACGTACAAAAATGCCAAGTTACTAAAAAGTATTGATATCAAAATGACGCCAAGTTACGATACTACAAACAATATAGGTTATCTTGCCTCACCGAAATGACATAAGATGTATCTCAAAGCAATGCTACCCAATATTTCCTCAGTTCTTTCAAGTCACTTGGCCCTGTGTATAAGCATGCACTACATGAACAGGCCAAATATATGTGTGGATGGCTCTCTCACAGTCAAGATTGATTGAATAGGTGTGTGTATGTCCAATTTGTATTGGTATGTAGGCCTATGTATTTCGCTGCCCAGGCTTTCTGTTGCGTGAATGATAGTATGTTTCTTGGTACAAGTGTGTTCGTGAATGTGAATGTAAGATGCTGCCAGGGAAATGTCCCCATGCGGATAAAGAAGTTCTCTATGTATGTATGTACAATATGTGTTTTACATGCAGTATTTATTGTACGTAGCAAATATACAATAACTTGCACATGTACTCAAATTCAGTTCAGAAGCAAGTATAAACATGTTTTCTGGAGAAATGTGCTTCCTGTCGTTGCTCAGCAGCAGTTCTGTACATTAATGAATTTATACATTAATTTCAATGTACAATGTTCAATGTGTTCCATGAGGCAATTCGAAATATTTGTCTCTTTGATCTGACAGAAAGTTTGCATGATATTGTGAAATGGTAAGATTAGAAAACACAGGGCCAAGTGACTTGAAAGAACTGAGGAAATATTGGGTAGCATTGCTTTGAGATACATCTTATGTCATTTCGGTGAGGCAAGATAACCTATATTGTTTGTAGTATCGTAACTTGGCGTCATTTTGATATCAATACTTTTTAGTAACTTGGCATTTTTGTACGTTGAAAACGTGTTTTTTATGAGATATCAGTTCTTTTTGCAAAGCGTTTTATTATGAGAGTGAGAAATGCGACCCTGCAAGAAACGGTTGTGGATTATGGCTATCGTTGTGTGAATCTGTACAGTCTGATGAGCGTGTACCGTTCAGCAGTTTCGGTTTGCTATATATGTAAAACAGTGTCTGTGAGAAAGGATGCAATGGCGTAAGCGTAAACGCATCAGAAACGCAGATGGAATATGGTATGTAGCCTACTCACGGATTTGACGTCCATCCAACGAGCCTTGACTGACAAAATAATCAACACGCCCGTAGAATTATAACTCCCTAGGTCGCAACTTGTGTAGCCTTCTGTCCTGCTCCGTTGTCTGTTATTTCGTGGAGATGCACTATTAGTGTTTGTAAGGTTTATCCTTCTGTCCTGCTCCATTGTCTGTTATTTCGTGGAGATGCACTTTTAGTGTTTGTAAGGTTTATAAGGCATTTTGATAGGCTAATCTGCAGGTAGAATCCTCTTCGCCGTTTTGCTAAACTAGAACCGGAAAACATGATAGTGGAGAATAGGAGCAGACGCATATGTCCCAGCAGGCTTTGCATATGAGAGAATAACAACAGTGTGGGAGAAATTAAAATAATACGAAATTCCTTAGTTGAAACAATATGTTTTTAGCAGAATGGGCATGTAGGTGAAGGTTGACATGATCACGAAGTATGATGCGAAGTAAATGGATTGACCATGAGCGAGCTTATATTCCTTATCAAATGGTATATATAACAGTCGGTATTGAACATTGGTTTTGTTAAAGTGGAGGTCAAATACATTGCACACATTATTTACCTGTAATGTAATCTATTGCCGAATGTGTTTTCTCATGTTCAGTGCTAGTAGTTATACTTATGGTGAATCATGATTTTAAATGTAATGTTTTAATGCGGAGTTGCAGAACGTACATACGTAGTAATTGGTGTGTAGCCTATGTGGCTAGATAGAGAACAGGCGAGATAACATGGATGTAGAAACGTGGCGTTTGCTGATATTAAGTTTTGTACGTAGCCAAGTGAAGAAATATAGTTAGTAGAAATGGCACAGTGGTGAACCGGTGTAACTTTTAAATAAAGAATACATTTGCGTCATGAAATGCATATGGGTGGCTGGAGTGAGTGAGGTTTACCAGTCTGTGACTTCGTTAGCTAATGCCATAGCTATGCAATGCGTGAAATATCATTAGCGAACCTGCCGGTAGTTTAAAGAAGAACACAAGCCAGTAAGCACAGAAGAGCTTCAGTTGAATCATATGGCTTAGCAATATTGTAGCTGTCAATAACTGTAACGTACAGACGGTAAGTCATAATGCATATATCTTAGCAATATTGTAGCCGGTTAATAACTGAGCGTTGAGCGGCGGGTAGATATGGTGCAAAAGCAATAATTAAGAAGTGTAGACAATTATTAGTGAAGGGTCGAAGCAAGTTAAAGAACGGGTTCCAAGCTGGGCTTGAACATACTACCATTGTGTTCCCAAGCCTTAACCTTACCCACTAGCACAGACGATTAGCTGTTCAACCTGCGAGTTGCGGAATGTAACATAGTACTAATTTTTGTAGCGTATGTGAGTAGATGAGAACAGGGCGAGGTAAAGGAATGTAGAAACGTGGCGTTTGCTGATATTAAGGTTTGTACGGTAGCCAAGTGAAGAAATATAGTTAGTAGAAATGGCACAGTGGTGAACTGGTGTAACTTTAAATAAAAGTAATACATTTGCGTCATGAAATGCATATGGGTGGCCGTGAGTGAGTGAGGTTCCAGTGTGTGACTTCGTTAGCTAATGCCTAGCTATGTCAATGCGTGAAATATCATTAGCAAACCTGCGGTGGTTTTAAGAACACAGGCCAGTAAGCACAGAAGAGCTCCCGTTGAATCCATGTGGCTTAGCAATTTGTAGCCGGTCAATAACCCTAACGTACAGACGTAAGTCATAATGTACTATATCTAGCAATATTGTGCTGGTTAATACTTGAACGGTCACGGCGGTAGAATGGTGCAAAAGCAATAATTAGAAGTAGTAGACAATTATTAGTGAGGATCGAAGCAGGTTAAAGAAACGTGTTCCAAGCTGGGCTTGAACATACGACCCAGTGTTATCAAGCCTGTAACCTTACCCACTAGGCCACGGATGGATCAGCTGTTTCAAATTGCGGAGTTGCAGAATGTACACAAGTAGTAATTGTTTGTAGCGTATGTGGCTAGATAGAGAACAGAGCGAGGTAACATGAATGTAGAAATAGAAGCGTGGCGTTTGCTTATATGAAAGTTTTGTACGGTAGCCAAGTGAAGAAATATAGTTAATAGAAATGGCACAGTGGTGAACTGGTGTAACTTTTTAATGAAAGGAATACATTTGCCGTGACTTCGTTAGCTAATGCCATAGCTATGCAATGCGTGAAATATCATTAGCAAACCTGCCGGTGGTTTTAAAGAACACAGGCCAGTAAGCACAGAAGAGCTCCCGTTGAATCCATGTGGCTTAGCAATATTGTAGCGGTTAATAACTGAACGGTGAACGGCGGGTAAATATGGTGCAAAGCAATAATTGATAAGTAGGCTAGTAGACAATTATTAGTGAGGTTGAAGCAGGTTAAAGAAATGTTTCTAAGCTGGGCTTGAACCTCCGACCCCATGTTCCCTAGACTGTAACCTTACCCACTAGGCCACAGGTGGACTAGCTGTTTAAACGGGAAATGTTTCAGAATACAAATGTATGGGTATTTTGCGTGTGTATGCGCGTTTTTGATTGGGTAGTGTAGGGCAGATTTGGCTGGTGTTAGTGAAATGTCCAATGGGGAGACATGTTGTTAGTGGGATAGGCGGCAGGAAAAATAAGAATGAGAAGAAGAAGAAGAAGAAGAAGAAGAAGGAGAAAACGCAAAATCCCCTTAGTTTGGGGCTTTATTGTGTGGACATGTGAAGTTGTTTATGAATTCTGTCTGTTGAAATGGGGTCAGAATGTACAGAATTTAATGTTTTTAAGGGCTGAGTGTCTGTGGCTGTTGTGGTTATTTCTGTGGGGAACCCTGAAAAGTGCCAAACTCTCGGTGCTGTATAGGTATGGGGGCATGCCCCCGCCAAGGCGTAACTTGGCGGGATGGCATACCTGCCATCCCAATAGATATACTTTTAACAACTTTCAGTGAATTACAATAAATTAACCATGTAACCTATTAAGTTAGCTACAACACTCACTGAGCTGAACACAAAGAGGCTGACAATCATGTATTTCAATGGAGATGTCTCTGAGAGATGGAAAACAGACACAGATAGCTCTGTTCATTAAGCAGTTCTTTAAATTGTGTTCATTGCTACAACAGATTTTTTTTTCAGATGTTTTCATTGTGAAGCTCTTTTGTGCGCACTTTCTTGACTAAA
>NW_026985864.1:0-8535 GCF_018555375.3 Anguilla rostrata
GTAATCGTTACACAAATTACAAACCTGCTGTGATGAGGAAGGTGGGTGGTCAATACACCGGGGGGTCTTCTATCACCCTGAATTAGCGAGGACAATCGAAAAATACATTTTCGGAAAATTAACATAAGTAGGCGATTGTGATTAAAATACCAGTTTAGCCTTACATTAACGTATTGTGAACAGCAATTGTACATATTTGGAATATTAATGTGATATATTGACTGTTTTGTGGCCTTTTAGCTCGCACTTTCCCAAAATTCCATCAATGATAAAGTCGTGACTGTGAAGTTTAGGTAGCAAACAACAAGGCTGAATCCTTTTGACGTAATTTACATAGCAACTAGGCTATACGTTCGGATCGTCTAGTTTCACTCACTGTGGCCAAGCGAAATATATATACAGCTAACCTTAAAAGATTTAATTCAATCTTCTACTGGGACATTTGCCGTTTATTGAGGGTGTGACATAAAATGTCGGTGCCGCTGACTATAATCGAATGTTTTTCACATTTACCGTTCGGTCGAGCAAGTAGCCTACCATTTAAAGTAGCCTACATTCTTATGGTTAGTGCTGTCCGATTGTGCTAGCTACTTCACATTCACCTTGTATGACGATCAATAAAGGCTAACAGCACAGTACCACTTAATTCTTGTCACTTTCATTAACAATGTAATGAACTAAAAAAGGCGACAAACGACCTTTTCTGTGAGAAATGCACGCACATACACAGCTGGCTACATTCTAAAGTTCCATTTTGCCCTCCCTACCTACATACACGTTTTCAGCATCAACTTACTTTATTTTCCAGCCTGAAATGCGATCATATTAGTAAATGGCTACACATGTCATGCAACGTGCAAGCAGTTGGATATCTCCTTGGATATTAAATGATTAACAGAAAATAAAATAATGAATCCGCTCGATCGCCGCCGTAGAAACCTTCAGTTAAATGAATTCACATAATAAAATTAACCATAATATAATTAACACGGGCTTACATTTTCTGAACCTCGGTGATATAGTGGTGTAAGTAGACTTCTAGCGTTAGCCAGCGGTACGCTTCTATCAACACAACGGACAGCACGCTGATATGCACGTACAGCTAGCCACCGCTACAGCATTTTTGTATTAAAACGAAAGTCTTAGCAAACCTTCTGCCAAATCTCTAATCACTAGGCTACGAATAAATTAATTGTTCAGTCCAGTTGTTTGCCGGCCGTTAGCTAACCTACCTAGCTAATTGGCAGGGCTAACGTAGGCTACCTAGTTAGCTAGCGCTAGCTAACGCAGCACCGGGAGTCGGCCAACTAACGTTACCATCTTTTCTCTGTCTTACCTCGACAACATTAAATGTATATATGAAAACGAAAGTCTTACCAAATCTTCTGCCAAAGGACTATACGAAATAAGAGCAAAATAGATGAATATATAAAGATTTGTATCGTAGGCTTTTATTAGACAACCGTCTCTCGTGGAATACCAAGTGAATTGGTGACCTGATATTCAACTCTCAGAGCTTTTGTACATTGCGGCACTTCGATGAGAGATCAAGGTGATTCCGTTTGTTTTGACTGGCGCGGGGTTTATTTTTAACTGGACACTACTTTGTTTGGACTGTAGCCTATATTCCACTTCTGTGCGATGGACTACATTGCAGAAAAAATGTATGAAATTATTTTATGTAAAGAATAATAAAATTAATTTTCCGTCTTCGGGGCATTAACAGGTGTTACAGGAGGATTCCGACGAGAGAGAGAGAGAGAGAGAGAGAGCGAGCTGGCAGTAGCTAGCAGTGCATGTCTCTGTTCCAGCGAGAGGAGGCACTGGCAAGCAAGGGAGACGCTAGGCTACTTGCGATGCATGATTGGTGATTAATAAGACAAAAACAATAAGAATTCATATATGCTATTTAACATTTTTAACTATGAGTTTATTGAAAAGTGTTGTAAAATGTATAATTATTCACAATTACATGAAAGTTCCGATTGTTATGAGGCACATGATTTACTTTTTACACTGAAAACATCATTGTCTGTAGACTACTTTATAATCACATTAACACACGTGCGTTTGTGTGTGCCATTTTATCCCCCAATTTAGTCGTTATACCAATTCCCCGCGTGTATCACAGTCCTGGTCGATGCACTATCCTCTGTCAGTCTGGGGAGGGTGCAGACTACCACATGCCTCCTCCGATACATGTGGAGTCGTCAGCCGCTTCTATTCACCTGACAGCGAGGACTTTCACTGGAAGAGCGTAACATGTGCGAAGGTTCACGCTATCTCCCCCAGATCCCCTCCCTGCTGAACAGGCGCCCCGACCAACCAGTAGGCTAATGCAACGATCAGAACTCATACCCTCACCGGCTTCCGGACGTCTGACCAAGCCGGAAGTATCGCTGCCGGGGATTGAACCCGGATCTCTGCGGTGGTAGGCGGTGGAGTGCTTATACCAATGCGCCTTATACCCAGACGGCCCTAACATGCGCGCCTTTTACAGGAATAATGCTATTTTTAAAAAGTGGGTGGCTCTTAAAAGAGCCTTTGGGGCGTTACAGTAAGATCATCAGAGCTCTAAGGCCAGAGCTTTGCTAATGTTTTTCAGAAGCAACCGGTTACCCTCTAAATTTAGATGCGTCCCATCCCTGTCTAAATGATTCAAGCGAATGTTGGGATGCATAATGCAACCCATACCCATGTCTGACATAAAGCCAAACATGGCCCCGTTTAGCCTTCGTCTGGTCCTTTCAAGGCCATATCCGCTAGGCGCGGTCTGGCCCCGCCAGTTCCAGCGAGGGAGGATGTCGGAAAACATCAATTTAGTATTGGGAAATAGCAAATTGATTTCCCTCATATCTGCCTTCATATGTCGCAACAGAGTAATCCTCGAATTTCCATATGTCCCGATACTGTTCCCACCGAGGTGAATCACCATCACATCTGGGTCGTCGCGGGTGGCAGCCCGTTTCGAGCGGAGAAGAGGCATTAAGTGCTCCCACCTTCTGCCCCCTCTGCCATCCCAGGTGATCTGGCAATGTAGCCCCAAGTTCGGGTCCAGTCCAAAAGCTCCTAAATGAGCCTGCAGCCTGGCGATCAGCGAGCTGCCGATGATCCAAACGCGTGGTGACGAATCAGTCATAATGCCGACAGGAATACAAAACTATAAATGGCGCAAATAGGCTACCTGTCTTAATTTATAGCCTACACCTACTAAGCATATAGTTTACACAAACAACGCAACATCATTGGCAAATGATCCGTCGCATGATTCCGCCCTCTAATTGTGAATGGCCGACAGCATTTCACGAACAAAAGCCAATAGGATTGAATAAAATGTATTAAATACCCCCGACAAAGTTAAAGTAAGTGAGAAGTATTAGCAATCGTGTAATACATTTTGATGCCGCCGGACCGCATGGTTTGGAACTGAGACGTTTTGGCAGGTGTAGGCTAGTGTTTTGGCAGCACATATTTTTTCAATTCCGCATCGAAGCCTGTAACAATAAATATGATTAAATACGTTCAGTATATTCGTTTTACTGTACGAATACCACAAAATATTGGTTCACGTTGTTGGATAAAAAAAATTAAAAAAAACATGACCCCACCTTCAAAGTCGCACAGGCGACGATGCGTCCCACCAACGAGAGCGATTAGCTACACGGAAAAGGAAGCGGCTAATTTAAAAAAATCTTATAAGAGTAAACAACCGTTATTTTCTGGCAGGTTAGCGATTTATATGTTATTATTTCATTATACGGTAGCACGGATGACCTTACATATGAAAAATAAACTGTCAAAATATGTTTTTAGAAAAATCGCCAAAAGGGGTTTGACCTCCCTATCCCTGTTCCCCTGGTAGGCCTACGATCTTGGAGCTGAGCTGGAATCAGCGAGCTCCGAGCGGCGAGGTGCGAATCTCCTTGGTGGGAGCAGGGACCTCTGGCAACGAATACAGGTTTGCCAAAGTGAAAATGGTTGTTGAATACTTTCTGGTAGAATACTCACATAGTAATTCATTAAAAGTATTGCTGTAAATATCATGTTGTGACGATCCTTGGTCACAGATGAGGCAGAGACGAGATTTTCGTGCTCGAATCGCTCCAGCCGAGCTTCGTTTTATTTGTCAAAATTAAGCAAGCAAGCAAGCAATGTACAGTACCATGTATTCAGCTCTTCTCTCTTCATTTAGCAGATTCACTCTCCCTCTTCCACAATCAAAAAGTTTTATTCCCTCCCCGTATGCAAGCTACCCACGACTTCCCCATCATGCACACGTCACAGTCAGCCAATCACAGACAACGGACATCGAGCAAGCAGTGACGGAAGGAGCGGGTGACAACACAGCACGGACACAGAGAGGGAGGGGGAGCCTTAGCCGCAAACTAACAGACACTCATTCATGCTACAGTGGCTATCTACAAGTGCGTTTGAACACGATTATTTACATGACTCCTCTACAAAATCCCACTGGCTGTTTGCAGTTAAGCACCGCTATGTACACGCTAACAGTTTGACTATTTACAACAATTATAGATATTTTAAAACGCCCCCCCCCCCCCGAGTTCAGCGACAGCCCCACTAGCCAGCTAGCTAGCTAGTCTTTGCCAGG
Organism: Anguilla rostrata; assembly: GCF_018555375.3. Lineage (NCBI taxonomy): Eukaryota > Metazoa > Chordata > Actinopteri > Anguilliformes > Anguillidae > Anguilla > Anguilla rostrata. Next base: position 4,613 of record NW_026985864.1, read on the forward strand.
ATCGCCACTATAGGGAATGGAAATCGCGGAGCATTCTGGGATGGCTCCGCCATCTTTGGAGAATACGAGTTTAAAGCTCTGTATCTGTCAGCTGTTATCTGTCACTGTCACCAGTCGTTTTAAATACTTTTTTTTTTTTTTTTTTTAATAAATGTGTAAAGAATGTGAAAATGAAATGTCCGTACAGGGAAAAGCTCACGAAAGATGCAATGGACCGGTATCAACAAAAACGTTTATTAGTAAATAACATTGACCAGTACGAGTTGCCAAGTTCCGATTGGTCTACAAATTATGTTTACTTATGCTAGCTAACTAGCTAAATCATGCTAGCTAAATGTCAGAATCACAAATCACAATGTGTTTTATACGTGTATACTGCGACGTAGCACCTTATAGGCTACATAGCTAGTAAAATGTAAAATTTAAACAACCAGTGGATGGCACTGTATCCTTGTAGACATTTGTACCATCTAGTATGCTAAGATCTTAACGATTTACTTAATCTATCTCACTATCTTATAACTCATATAACTTTAATGTAGGAAACGCGTGAAATGTTATTCCCTTGTCCAATTTAAGTTTCGTTAGTTGGTCGTGTGAATAACTATTGCAGCCAATTACACAGAAATTTTTCCCGACCATGGTGTGAAGTTGAGAAAGTTTTTTTGTCTACAAGACGTTAGACCGCTTGCTACGCACTGTATTCTCCAAAGACGGCGGACTTGCTGTTGATGATGTCACATTCCCATTCCCTATATAGAGAGAAATAGTAATGTATTAATTGTTATCCAATGAAAGGAGTGGTTTAGCAGAGGGGTTAAACACTTTTGCAAGGCACTATATGCATGTCACATTCTCATTAGGGGCTGAGCCCCCCTAAAGGTCTGATCCTAGAATCGCCCTTGGCTGGAATGCAGGCCCTCTGCTTCGGTCACACAGCACATTTTTTTTGTTGTTGTCATCCACACTACTAAAACCGTTTCCAATGCAGTTTCGATGTAAATCGGCTGTAGCCATACACGCCCAATAAACAGAATTAGGACTATTTATGTGTATGGTTTTGGGGTGTTTGGCACGATGTGAAACAGATCATTCAACACTGTTGGGCATTGGTATCTAGCTAGTAAAAGTGTCACAAATCAACTTGTTGCTGTGATGTTATAGCACATACACTACTCTCTCTGCTCATACTACAGACACTGTTCCCTCTGCATTGCCGGCAACCACACTTCACAATTTCTTCAGGAATTGTCTTACTATAAACACCTATATAGTCTACACAGTTATGTTTTTTTTCAGTGTAAACATTTTTATTTGTGATTACTGCCATCTAGTGAATTGTGAACATGATACCATGTTCTTGACCTGAAAACAGATTAAAGAGTAAATAATGGTGTTCTAGGTGGTTGCTATGGAATTCTAGGCAGTTGCTATGGTGTTCTAGGTGGTTACTAGGGTGTTGATAAGTGGTTGTTATGAAGTTTTAGGCAGTTGCTAGGTGGTTGCTATGGAATTCTAGGTGGTTGCTATGGTGTTGCTAGGTGGTTGCTATGGAGATCTAAGCAGTTGCTAGGGTGTTCTAGGTGGCTGCTAGGGTGTTGCTAGGTGGTTGCTATGGATTTTTAGGCGTTGTTGGTGGTTAGGTGTTGTATGGTGTTCCAGGTGGTTGCTAGGGTGTTGCTAGGTGGTTGCTAGGGTATTCTAGGTGGGTGCTATGGTGTTGCAGGTGGTTGCTATGGTGTTATAGCGGTCTGGTGTTGTATGCATTCTAGTGTGTTCAGTTTCTAGGGTGTGTGGTTGCTAGGTGTTAGGGTTGCTGGGTTTCTAGTTGCAGGTGTTAGTGGTTCTAGGTAGGGGTTGCTAGGGTGTTTCTAGGTGGTTGCTAGGGTGTTGCTAGGTGGATACTATGGAGTTCTAGGTGGTTTCTATGGTGTTGCTAGGTGGTTGCTATGGATATATAGCCGGTTGCTAGGGTGTTGCTAGGCATTTGCTATGGAGTTATAGGTGGTTGCTACGGTGTTGCTAGGATATTCTAGGTGGTTGCTAGGTGGTTGCTATGGTATTCCAGGTGGTTGCTAGGTGGTTGCTATGGTATTCTAGGTGGTTGCTAGGTGGTTGCTATGGTACTCTAGGTGGTTGCTAGGTGGTTGCTATGGAGCTATAGGCAGTTGCTAAGGTGCTGCTAGGCAGTTACTATGGTGTTCCAGGTGGTTGCTAGGGTGTTGCTAGGTGGTTGCTAGAGTATTCTAGGTGGTTGCTAGGGTGTTGCTAGGTGGATGCTATGGAATTCTAGGTGTTTGCTAGGTGGTTGCTATGGAGTTATAGGCGGTTGCTAGGGTGTTGCTAGGGTATTCTAGGTGGTTGCTAGGTGGTTGCTATGGAGTTATAGGCAGTTGCTAGGGTGTTGCTAGGCAGTTGTTATGGTTTTCCAGGTGGTTGCTAGGGTGTTGCTAGGTGGTTGCTAGGGTATTCTAGGTGGTTGCTAGGGTGTTGCTAGGTCGTTGCTATGGTGTTCCGGGTGGTTGCTAGGGTGTTGCTAGGCAGTTGTTATGGTGTTCCAGATTGTTGCTACGGTGTTGCTAGGTGGTTGCTATGGTGTTCCAGGTGGTTGCTAGGGTGTTGCTAGGCGGTTGCTATGGTGTTCTAGGTGGTTGCTATGGTGTTGCTATGTAGTTGCTATGGCGTTATAGCTGGTTGCTAGGGTGTTGCCAGGCATTTGCTATGGTGTTCCAGGTGGTTGCTAGTGTGTTTGTAGGTGGTTGCTATGGAGTTCTAGGCCGTTGCTATGCAGTTCTAGGTAGTTGCTATGGGGTTGGTAGGGGGTTTCTATGGAGTTCTAGGCCGTTGCTAGGTCTTTACTGAGTCCAATGATGCGACCCAGAGTTCTCTATGACAAACGGTTCAAAAGTTATGAAATATCAAACATCGGCCAATCAGGAAGAGGGGCGAGACTGATCTACACCAATGGACATAGGACTCTCGACCATGTCCAATGAGGCATTGCACAATTTGTGGGCAATTTTTCCCCATAGAGATGAATGGCAGAATGTTCAAATCTAGAGAGAGACCAGAGCACTGCTGCTAGAAGACAGACCATTGTGACATCACAAGGGTGAGAAGACAGAGCATTGTGACATCACAAAGGTGAACATTCCGCCATTCATTCTCTATGGGAAAAATTGCCCACAAAAATTCAAATATTTCAAAAACCGTCCACCCAAACTTTCCACAAAGTAATAGCACACCATTCCCGATCAGGCCGCTCGATTTGACATATTGCACATGTATGTGGTGCGAAAACTCTGGGAGGAGTAGCGGTCCAAAAAATGGGTGGAATAAATAATAATAATAATAATAACAATTCTGCAAAATAAGTGTAGTTGCCCTAAGGCCAACACACAACTAGACAATTCCTGCGAATTGTGAAGTGTGGTTGCCGCTAATGCTAAGTCGACTTTGTGCTGAACAGAGTGAACAGTGCCTGTAGTATGAGCAGAGACACGAGTACTGTGTTTGTGCTATAACATCACGGCAACGAGCTGATTTGCGACATATATATATATACACAATATGAGCATAGAAAAGATGAGATTTCAATTTCCCTTACCTGGACCAGTTGGATATCCAGAACTGTTTTGCTCTTGACGTCCACCATGTGTAATTACTGACCTTGCTACCGTGTCCTACAAAAATATTTGCAAGGACAGAGTATGTTTGCTGTTGTTAGTCTGGCCTCTCACCTGGGTCTAGTTCAGCAAGGTTGAAACCCTGAGCATCTATCTGCTCATGCTGGCATAGCACCTAGGATCATTGGGGCACGCAAGCTTTCCCACCACGTCAAGGTCACAGCAAAGGGAAAGTTCTCACTCCTTCTACTTTTGGTACATTTGCCTTGGGGAGGGTTAAAGGAGGAAAAAGGGGGG
>NW_026985865.1:0-7500 GCF_018555375.3 Anguilla rostrata
GGTGTGAGGGGATGTGAGGGGGTTGTGAGTGGATGTGACGGGTTGTGAGTGGATGTGAGGAGGTTGTGAGTGGGTGTGAGGGGATGTGAGTGGATGTGAGTGGATGTGAGGAGGTTGTGAGTGGGTGTGAGGGGATGTGAGTGGATGTGAGTGGATGTGAGGAGGTTGTGAGTGGATGTGAGTGGATGTGAGGAGGTTGTGAGTGGGTGTGAGTGGATGTGAGGAGGTTGTGAGTGGATGTGAGTGGATGTGAGGGGATTGTGAGTGGATGTGAGTGGATGTGACGGGTTGTGAGTGGATGTGAGGAGGTTGTGAGTGGATGTGAGTGGATGTGAGTAGATTGTGAGTGGATGTGAGAGGGATGTGAGTGGATGTGAGGGGGTTGTGAGTGGATTGAGGGGGATGTGAGGGGTTGTGCGGGGGTTGTGAGTGGATGTGGTGGATTGTGAGTGGATGTGAGTAGATGTGAGGAGGTTGTGAGTGGATGTGAGGAGGTTGTGAGTGGGTGTGAGGGGATGTGAGGGACATGGACAGCGCTGTCTCGGCTGGCAGAGCGCTCTACTCTTCCCCCTCCTCCTCCTCAGTGTGAAAGCCGGGACCGCAGCGTGTTTATGAGCCGAGCGAGCAGCTCAGCGAGCTCCTCAGTCAGACGGAACAGCGCTACGGGCTGCCAGTCCCATTACCTCCGGCAGTCAGGGAGCCGTGTGAGGCAGTCTGAGCATGTCCGAGCGTGTCAGCCTGGGGGTGGGGGGGGGGGGGGCGTCGGGGCCACTCCCCCCCCCCACTACAGCGCAAAGGGCATCCGCCACGAATCCTGCTGTGTGCTAAACTCTCCATCTGCTCACATCGCCACGGTTACGCTCCTGCTCACATCACCACGGTTACGCTCCTGCTCACATCACCACGGCTACACTCCCACTCACATCACCACGGTTGCGCTCCCGCTCACATCACCACGGTTGCGCTCCCGCTCACATCACCACGGTTACGCTCCTGCTCACATCACCTTTTGGACAAAGTGCAAACACAAACATTACCACCACACCTAAGGAACAAACTACTAAGCACACCTGTATCACAGTAACACGCCCCAGCAAAGTTACAAATAAAAACTGAACATTAACATTCCACAATCCGGCGGCTCCACCCACAAAGAGGTGTGAACCTTTCAATCCGTCCACTGGAAGCTGAGCGCGTGGGACGCCTGACTCCTGAGCTGAATCTCGTCCGTGCGGCTCAAGCTGAAGGCTCCAGACGGGTAAATGCCTCTCCTGACTGAGCGGGAGGGCAAATCTCCCATCCAGGGTTAATGGTGGCAGCACAGCAGTTCACCAGCAGGGCGGCGCTCTCACCTTGTCTTAGGGGACGTCGTCAGCCATTCCTCATGCTTCTCGAATGTTATCAGGTAAGCCGCGATTTCCTGCGAAAGAGAAGAGAGACAAAAAGAGAGAGAGAACAAATCTTAAATTCCACACGGGCCCAGAATATTTTGTTCAAAGACAAACATTTCAGGCTTGTACGTGCAGAGGAATTGTCAGGGAAAGAGGAATGGTTCTCTTTGTTTGTTTTCCTGTTACAGAGTTAGAGAAGAAGAGAGATGAGAGTTTTCTCTCTGACATTCACTCCTGCAAGACCAGTGGACCTTTAATCACGGGGGGGGGGGGGAGGGGGGCTGACTTGGGAGCGATGCCAGCGCTGCACGGCGTCCGATTCCTCTCGACCCCCCCCCCCTACCCCCCCCACCCCCCAGCCCCCCCTTCACCGTGCGAAAACGCAGAAGAGAGGTCACAGCTGATTCGCACCCTTGACCCCGCAGCCCAATCAATCGCCCCTCAGAATCGATCCCAGACGCTGCTCCTCCTCACTTAACGCCGCTGATGTCAGAACAGAGAGCTGGCGCTCGCGCTGGTTATGCATTACACTCCCACCTCCAACGACCAGACACGCAAAGTAGCGCACACTGGACCCGACACGCCCGACAGGACAACAGGACCGCAACGGTGTGCAGGCTCGCCTGTCTCTACACCCTCAACACCAAACTGCACACTCAACACCGCTTCAGCCCGGGCCGGACACCCTGATCACTGCCTGTGACAGCCGGGCGTTCTTAGCAGCCCCTCGAACATCCCGCCATCTCCGCCTCGCGTGGGAAAGGGGGGGGGGGGGGGGGGCCGCGTTAGGACGGGGAGCGGAGGGCGGTGGAATTCATTACCTTTTCTAAAATGCATTCACATTCCGAAGCAACGCTTTTGGGGGAGTTAAAAAAAGAGAGTTTTTGGGGAGTTGGGAGTTGATAATAATAATAACACAAAAAGAGCTTCCACAACTCAGAAACAGGCGCAGACACGTACTGCGCTCCATCCATCGCAGCTTCGATCCAATCAGAGCTCTTCACCGATAAAAAAGAGACTCGGTTTGGTTTAAAAATTGGCTGGTGGCTGATATCATACTGCAGGAATTGTGAAGACCCGTTCTGCCATCCAGCCAATCAGTGACTTCCCTGCTCTACTCTGTCGTCTCTGCAGCATTCTCAATGCACTGATTGCTGTTAAGAAACACCACCGTTGATTGGTCACTTAGAGTGATGAAACCCATTTGTTGACTGGGTATTTACAGCGAGGAAACGCGCCCGTTGATTGGCTATTTAGAGCAATGAGCCTAAACCAATCATTGTGCGGTGCAATTTGCACAGCTAGTGCTTTTTCAGGAAATTGAGAAAATGAGAGAATTAGGAGGGAGAGAGATGGAGAAGGGAGGGGCACTCCCCTGTTCCATTCACCATGGCAACCACAATCGCCCCCAGGATGCCACTACACCAGGCACTCATGGGAGCAATTCAGTCACTGAGGGTGTTTACAGGTTTACCCCGTCTGGCCAGTAGGGGCAGGCTTGCCCACAGAAAGAAGTGGGAGACACAAGTCGAGGACCTGGGGGAGAGCTGGGGGGCCTGGGGGGGGCTGGGAGGTCGGGGGGGGGGGGGGGGGGGGGGGGTGTCCCAGAGCCTGAACGTGCTGCAGAGGAAGGGCACAAACACGAGGGTGCACCCAGACAGCGAGAGGAGGAGAAAAAACACATAATCAGAGAAGTGCAGAAAGGGCTCTCACCAGAGAGAACACACACACTCACACTCACACACACACACACACACACACTCACACATACTCACACACACACACTCACACTCACACTCACACTCACTCACACACTTACACTCACACACACACACACACACACACACTCACACACACACTCACACACACACTCTCACACACACTCACACACTCACACTCTCACTCACACACTCACACTCACACTCACACACATTCACACTCACACACACACACTCACTCTCACACACACTCGCACTCGCACTCGCACACTCACTCGCACTCGCTCACGCACACGCACACGCACACGCACACGCTCACGCACACGCACACGCACTCACACACACACACTCACACACACACACACACACACACACACACACACTCACACTCACACACACACACACACACTCACAATCACACACTCACACTCACACACACACACACTCGCACACTCACACTCACACTCACCACACTCACACACACACACTCACACACTCACACTACACACACACACACACACACACACTCACACTCACACACACTCACACACACACACACACTCACACACACACACACACACTCACACTCACACACACTCACACACACACACACACACTCACACTCACCACACACACCACACACTCTCACACACACTCACACTCACACTCACACACACACACACACCACACACACACACACACAGTACACACTCGCACACACACACAGTGCACACACTCACACACACTCACACACACACTCACACACACTCACACACACACTCACACACACTCACACACACACACACACACACTCACACACACACACACACTCACACACACACACACTCACACACACACACACTCACACTCACACACACATACACACTCACACGAGCGCACACACACACACACACACGCACGCAAAATGCACACACACACCGTTCTGAGCCCCTCATCAGAAATCAGTGACAGGAATGGGGAAGGCAGGGCGGAGGCTGAATCGCTGTTCCCGTGGTGACAGCATAGGAGGGGGGGGGGGAGGGGGAACAACCACAGGCGCTGTGACAAATATGCCAAAAATGCTCGAGCCGCTGCACAGCCCCCACAAGACCCCCCAGCCAGAGCAGGGCAACACTGACCTGCCCCCCCCCCCGTCTTCCCACCCCAATGCCAGGGATCCCAGGCCTGGCAGAGGCACGGGTTTGGGGGCCGGGGGGGGTTGTGGCATGTCAGCCTCGTATCTTGTCACCAGCTGGGACATAACAAAGCAATGTCCCTGTGCCATACTGAGCGGAAGTCGGGGGGGGGGGGTTTGAAGGGGGTTATATCATAGCGGGGGCGGGGGGGGGTTATGGGACCTGTGGGAGAGGGGGCCAGAGGCAGGAGTGTGTTTCCCGCTGGACGGACGGGCCTGCCAGGTCCCCACACCTGCGCCAGGCTGAGCTTTGTACTCCTTGAAACCCCCCCCACCCCACCAAAACATCTTACATGGTCTTAAAACTATTTTATATTACCAACCTTTGTTGTTCAGTCCATGCTAGAATTCACTGATTTGTTTTTTTATTCTAATAAATAAATGTGTAATTGAATTAACTGCAGTGAATTAAATCAGAATTGTCCTTTGGGGCGTAACACTGAAAACACAACAAACCGCCATGCAGATTTATTCACACCCCAGGGAAGGGCACCTGGGCTGGGCAGTGGCTTTGGGGGAGGGTCGCCTAACCCCCCCCCCCCATCCCCCAACCCAACCCCCCTCCCTCTCCAGGCACCCATGTGACACTCACTTTAAACGTCTACATCCAGAGTTCTGTACAGAGGACATGGGGGCCCTGGCTCTAATTACCCCCCCCAAAAGGAACAGAGCAGCTGCAGGGGATCACTCCAACCCCCCAGCCAATAAACCATAAAGGTGCAATAACCATACGGGAGGAAAACAAGCAACCAAAAAAAACAAACACGCACAAAAACACAAACGCAAGCGCACACACTCACACATATGCACAAAAACACATACACAATCACACCCACACATATGCACACGCACACATCATCCTCATCCTCCTCCTCATCCGTACGGCTGTGTGGCAGCTGTAGCGGTGGGGGGGGGGGGGGGCTGCGCTGGTTGAGGTGACCAGAGGCCGAGTCTCGCTGTGGCTGATTGGCTCGCGCTGTCACAGAAATAAATAAAAAACTGAAATTAGGGAGAGTGATTGATGATGCGTCCCTGTTCATGCAGCCCGAGCGCAGCCAAATAACTGTCTTTATGAGCTCCATCACCTACCTGCTGTCCCCCCCCCCCCAAAACCTCCCATCAGCCTACCCTGCGTCCCCCCCCAAAACCCCCCCATCAGCCTACCCTCTGTCCCCCCAAACCTCCCATCAGCCTACCCGCTGTCCCCCCAAACCTCCCATCAGCCTACCCTGCTGTCCCCTAAACCCCCATCAGCCTACCCTGCTGTCCCCCTAAACCTCCCATCAGCCTACCCTGCGTCCCCCCCCCCAAACCTCCCATCAGCCTACCCTGCGTCCCCCTAAACCTCCCATCAGCCTACCTGCTGCCCCCCCCCCCAAACCTCCCTCAGCCTACCCTGCTGTCCCCCTAAAACCCCATCAGCCTACCCTGCTGTCCCCCCCCAACCTCCCATCACCTACCCCGCTGTCCCCCAAACCCCCCATCAGCCTACCCTGCTGTCCCCCCCCAAACCTCCCATCTGCCTACCCTGCTGTCCCCCCCCAAAACTCCCATCAGCCTACCCCGCTGTCCCCCCAAACCTCCCACCAGGGGGGGCTCTCTCTGTCCTCTCTGAACGTGGGGGGGTGCTCAACTGTTCCTGCTAAGGGAGACAACCTCTTGACAGTTTTGGTCAACTTTCTCTCCAACATCGCAAAGGGAGAGAGAGAGAGAGAGAGAGAGAGGGAGAGAGGGAGAAGCAGAGGGAGAAGCAGAGAGAGAGGGAGAAGGAGCGGGAGAGAGAGAGCGAGGGAGGGAGATAAAGGAGAAAGAGGAAAGAAAGTGCCATTCATAACCCCTGTAACTGACAGTACAAAGAGATAGCGTTAAGCCTGCAAACTTCTGTTCACGTAAATCTCTCTTTTTCCTTTTCCTTTCATTTCCTCTATCAATAAGCCGCCAGCGTACCCTACCCAGCGATGTCTGAGAAAGTCACGCTCTGCACTGCAAGCAGATATAAAGGCCTGGAAGCCTTACATTCTGCAGAAGAGCGGGCAGCTCTCTGCCTCAGACCACTGCTAACCTCCACCCTGCAGCCCGACCACCCCCACCCCCATACCACCTCCACCCTGCAGCCCTACCACCGACACCAACCCTCCCCGCCCCCCAAACCATCCACCCTCCTGCCCTACCACCTCCATCCTCCAACCCATACCCTACCACCCCGCCCCCTCCCCACCACCTCCACCTTCCTACCCTAACACCCCCCCCCCCCATGCTTCACCCTCCAACACTACTGACCCCTCCCCACCTGAATACTGCTCCATTCCACCCAGGGGACTCCAGCGAGACGCACTGAGCAATTACAGTCACTCAGCTGACTATTTTATTTTCGTTTTCCTTTATTTTTTAAAGCCATAAAAATCAAGTGTTATTACTGTGTTATTACTGAGTTATTACTGTGCTATTACAGCGTGTGTCTGGGCTGCTCTCTGCAGAACTGATCAAGTAAAAATGCAAAAAAAAGGATGACTGTGCACCATTGCTACAATAAAACAAAAACAAAAAAAAGCTGCTCAAAGCGGGCAGCAGCGTCAGATGGAGAGCGAGGTTAACATCATCGCTACGGCAACACTGTCCCGGAATGACCACCGCCCCGCCCCCCCCCCGGAATGGGCCCGCGACTGAACTTTCCCAGAGTTTAATCCCCGCCCCGAGAGGCACAGAGCGGATCAGAACCGCCTCACTGTCTGAGCGGGACGCCCGAGCGACGCCAGACACAGCCCAGCCCAGCCCAGACGCAGCACAGCCCAGCCCGGCCTGGTCTTTCAAAAACAGGACAAATTAAAAACAGAAGCTTATCTATCCGCCATTGTTTGTGAGCTGGTCGCACGCCTGGCCTGCAAAATGGCGTCGATACAGCGTCTGACTCCAAAGCTGCGCCGGTGTGAGAGGTGAGAGAGAGCTCCAGAGGAAGCGGGCCTGGGCTGACTCTGCACTGTCACTCTATTATAACAGCATCAGCGCACGATCACATTCAGCCAGACAGAGAGGAGAGGGGAAACGACGGGACATTCTGCACAACCAGCAGATTTTCATTTTGCAAACGTCATATCCCGTGATGTCATGACACATGACCTTTACCCTAACGCGTGCTTTTTAATTTTCTTGCCGCTGATGCAACAGGTGCGGATCCCCTGCGGGTTTCGTACTGCAG
>NW_026985866.1:0-8679 GCF_018555375.3 Anguilla rostrata
GCCGGTTGCTAGGGGTTGCTAGGATTTGCTATGGTGTTCCAGGTGGTTGCTATGGAATTCTAGACTGGTTGCTAGGTGCTCTAGCTGGTTGTTATGTTCCTAGGTCGTTTCAATGGAGTTAGAGCCGGTTGCTAGGATGTTGCTAGGGGTTGCTATGGAGTTCTAGGCAGTTGCTAGGTCTTTACTGAGTCCAATGTCGCGACCCATAGTTCTCTATGACAAACGGTTCAAAAGTTATGGAATATCAAACATCGGCCAATCAGGAAGGGGGGCGAGGTTGATCTACACCAATGGACAAGGGACTCTCTATCATGGCCAATGAGGCATTGCACAATTTGTGGGCATTTTTTCCCTATAGAGATGAATGGCAGAATGTTCAAATCTAGAGAGAGACCAGAGTACTGCTGCTAGAAGACAGACCATTGTGACATCACAATGATGAGAACACAGAGCATTGTGACATCACAATGATGAGAACACAGAGCATTGTGACATCACAAAGGTGAACATTCCGCCATTCATTCTCTATGGGAAAAATTGCCCACAACAATTCAAATTTTTCAAAAACCGTCCACCCAAACTTTCCAAAAAGTAATAGCACACCATTCCCGATCAGGCTGCTCGATTTGACATATTGCACGTGTATGTGGAGCGAAAACTCTGGGAGGAGTAGCGGTCCAAAAAATGGGTGGAATAAATAAATAATAATAATAATAATAACTAGACAATTCCTGCAGAAATTGTGAAGTGTGGTTGCCGCCAACGCAAAGTCGACTTGGTGCTGAACAGAGTGAACAGTGGTAGGTAGTTGCTATGATGTCTGAGGGAGTTGCTAGGGTGTTGTTAGGTGGTTCTATGGAGTTCTAAGTGGTTTCATGGAATTCTAGGCGGTCGCTAGGGTGGTGCTAGGTGGTTGCTATTGAGCTCCAGGTGGTTGCTAGGGTATGCTAAGTGGTTGTTAGGTGGTTGCTATGGAGTTCTAGGTGGTTGCTAGGATGTTGCTAGGTGGTTGCTATGGAGTTCTAGGTGGTTGCTCTGGTGTTGCTAGGTGGTTGCTATGGAGTTCTAGGCGGTTGCTAGGGTGTTGCTAGGCAATTGTTATGGTGTTCCAGGTGGTTGCTTGGGTGTTGCTAGGTGGTTGCTATGGAGTTCCTAGGTGGTTGCTAGGGTGTTGTTAGGCATATGCTATGGTGTTCCAGGTGGTTGCTAGGGTGTTGCTAGGTGGTTGCTATGGAGTTCATGGCGGTTGCTATGGTGTTGCTAGGTGGTTGCTATGGAGTTCTAGGCCGTTGCTAGGTGGTTGCTATGGAGTTCAAGGTGGTTGCTATGGTGTTGCTAGGTGGTTGCTATGGAGTTCTAGGCGGTTGCTAGGTTGCTGGAGTTCTAGGCCGTTGCTATGGAGTTCTAGGCCGTTGCTAGGTGGTTGCTATGGAGTTCTAGGCGGTTGCTATGGTGTTGCTTAGGTGGTTGCTATGGAGTTCTAGGCCGTTGCTAGGTGGTTGCTATGGAGTTCTAGGTGGTTGCTAGGGTGTTGCTAGGTGGTTGCTATGGAGTCAGCGTTCTATGGTGTTGCTAGGGTTCGGAGTTTTAGGCGTGCTAGGGTGTTGCTAGGTGGTTGCTATGGAGTTCTAGGTGGTTGCTAATGTGTTTCTAGGGGGTTGCTAGGGTATTCTAAGTGGTTTCTAGGATGTTGCTAGGTGGTTGCTATGGAGTTCTAGGGGGTTGCTATGGTGTTGCTAGGTGGTTGCTATGGAGTTCTAGGCCGTTGCTAGGGTGTTGCTAGGTGGTTGCTATGGAGTTCTAGGTGGTTGCCAGGGTGTTGCTAGGGTGTTGCTAGTGGTTGCTATGGTGTTGCTAGGTGGTTGCTATGGAGATCTAGGTGGTTGCAAGGGTGTTGCTAGGTGGTTGCTATGGAGTTAGGTGGTTGTAGGTGTTGCATGGGTTGCTGGGTATTCTAGTGGTTGCTAGGATGTTGCTAGGTGGTTGCTATGGAGTTATAGCGTTCTAGGGTGTTGCTAGGTGTTGCTAGGTGGTTGCTAGGTCAAGGTTGCTATGGTGTTCTAGGTGGTTGCTATGAGATCTAGGGGTTGCTAGGTGTTGCTAGTGGTTGCTATGGTTCTAGGTGGTTGCTAGGTTTTGCAAGGGGGTTGCTAGGTATCTAAGTGGTTGCTAGGATGTTGCTAGGTGGTTGCTATGGAGTTTAACGGTTGCGAGGGTGTTGCTAGCTGTTGTTATGTGTCCGTGGTTGCTAGGTGGTTGCAATGTGTTGCTAAGTGGTTGTATGGAGTTCTAGTGTTGCTAGGGTGTGCCAGCATTTGCATGGTTCCAGGGTTGCTAGTGTTTGTTAGGTTGTCTATGAGTTCATGGTTGCTAGGTGTTGCTAGTGGTTGCTATGGAGTGTCTAGGCGTTGCTAATGTTGCTGGGTTTGATGTTTCCAGTGTTGCTAAGGTGTTACTACTGTTGATAGGTCCAGGTCGTTGCTAGGGTGTTGCTAGGTGTTGCTATGGTGTTCCAGGTGGTTGCTATGGTGTGCTAGGGGTTGCTATGGGTGTAATAGCCGGTTGCTAGGGTGTTGCTAGGTGTTTCTATGGAGTTAGAGCTGGTTGCTAGGATGTTGCTAGGGGTTGCTATGGAGTTCTAGGCGGTTGCTAGGTCTTTACTGAGTCCAATGTCGCCACCCATAGTTCTCTATGACAAACGGTTCAAAAGTTATGGAATATCAAACATCGGCCAATCAGGAAGGGGGGCGAGGCTGATCTACACCAATGGACAAGGGACTCTCTACCATGGCCAATGAGGCATTGCACAATTTGTGGGCAATTTTTCCCCATAGAGATGAATGGCAGAATGTTCAAATCTAGAGAGAGACCAGAGTACTGCTGCTAGAAGACAGACCATTGTGACATCACAATGGTGAGAAGACAGACCATTGTGACCTCACAAAGGTGAACATTCTGTCATTCATTCTCTATGGGAAAAATTGCCCACAAAAATTCTAATTTTTCAAAAACCGTCCACCCAAACTTTCCAAAAAGTAATAGCACACCATTCCCGATCAGGCTGCTCGATTTGACATATTGTACGTGTATGTAGCGTGAAAACTGTGGGAGGAGTACCGGTCAAAAAATGCGTGGAATAAACAAATAATAATAATAATATGTGCAATAATAATAGTGTAGTTGCCCTAAGGCAACCAGACTAATAATAATAATATGTGCAATAATAATAGTGTAGTTGCCCTAAGGCAACCACACTAACTAGACAATTCCTGCAGAAATTGTGAAGTGTGGTTGCCACCAACGCAAAGTCGACTTTGTGCTGAACGGATTGAACAGTGGTAGGTGTTGCTATCATGTCTGAGGCAGTTGCTAGGGTGTTGCTAGGTGGTTCTATGGAGTTCTAAGTGGTTTCATGGAATTCTAGGCTGTCGCTAGGGTGGTGCTAGGTGGTTGCTATGGAGTTTCAGGTGGTTGCTATTGAGCTCCAGGTGGTTGCTAGGGCATTGCTAGGTGGTTGCTAGGGTATGCTAAGTGGTTGCTAGGATGTTGCTAGGTGGTTGCTATGGAGTTCTAGGCAGTTGCTAGGGTGTAGCTAGGCAGTTGTTATGGTGTTCCAGGTGGTTGCTAGGGTGTTATAGCTGGTTGCTAGGGTGTTGCTAGGCATTTGCTATGGAGTTATAGGCAGTTGCTAGGGTGTTGCTAGGGTATTCTAGGTGGATGCTAGGATGTTGCTAGGTGGTTGCTATGGAGTTATAGGCAGTTGCTAGGGTGTTGCTAGGATTTTGCTATTGAGTTATAGGCCATTGCTAGGGTGTTGCCAGGGTATTCTAGGTAGTTGCTAGCACGTTGCTAGGTGGTTGCTATAGTGTTGTTAGGCAGTTGTTATGGTGTTACAGGTGGTTGATAGGGTGTTGCTAGATGGTTGCTATGGTGTTCCAGGTGTTTGCTTGGGTGTTGCTAGGTGGTTGCTATGGAGATCTAGGTGGTTGCTATGGTGTTGCTAGGTGGTTGCTTTGGAGTGATAGCTGGTTGCTAGGGTGTTGCTAGGCATTTGCTATGGTGTTCCAGGTGGTTGCTAGTGTGTTGTTAGGTGGTTGCTATGGAGTTCCAGGTGGCTGCTAGGGGGTTGCTAGGTGTTTGCTATGGAGTTATAGGCGGTTGCTAGGGTGTTGCTAAGCAGTTGTTATGGTGTTCCAAGTGGTTGCTAGGGTGTTGCTAGGTGGTTGCTATGGTGTTCCAGGTGGTTGCTAGGGTGTTGCTAGGTGGTTGCTATGGAGTTCTAGGCGGTTGCTATGGTGTTGCTAGGTGGTTGCTATGGAGTTCAAGGCGGTTGCTAGGGTGTAGCTAGGTGGTTGCTATGGAGTTCTAGGTGGTTGCTAGGGGGTTGCTAGGGTATTCGAAGTGGTTGTTAGGATGTTGCTGGTTGGTTGCTATGGAATTCTAGGTGGTTGCTATGGTGTTGCTAGGTTGTTGCTATTGAGTTCTAGGCGGTTGCTAGGTCTTTACTGAGTCCAATGACGCGACCCATAGTTCTCTATGACAAACGGTTCAAAAGTTATGAAATATCAAACATTGGCCAATCAGGAAGGGGGGCGAGGCTGATCTCCACCAATGGACACACTAGCACACTAG
This sequence comes from Anguilla rostrata, assembly GCF_018555375.3. Taxonomy (NCBI): domain Eukaryota; kingdom Metazoa; phylum Chordata; class Actinopteri; order Anguilliformes; family Anguillidae; genus Anguilla; species Anguilla rostrata. Next base: position 4,633 of record NW_026985866.1, read on the forward strand.
CAACCGCCTAAAACTCCATAGCAACCACCTAGCAACACACTAGCAACCACCTAGCAATGCCCTAGCAACCACCTGGAGCTCAATAGCAACCACCTGAAACTCCATAGCAACCACCTAGCACCACCCTAGCGGCCGCCTAGAATTCCATGAAACCACCTAGAACTCCATAGAACCACCTAGCAACACCCTAGCAACTGCCTCAGACATCAAAGCAACTACCTACCGCTGTTCACTTCGTTCAGCACAAAGTCGACGGCATCCACACTTCACAATTTCTGCAGGAATTGTCTAGTTATTATTATTCCACCCATTGTTTGGACCGCTACTCCTCCCAGAGTTTTTGCACCACATACGCGTGCAATATGTCAAATTGAGCGGCTTGATCGGGAATGGTGTCCTATTACTTTTTGGAAAGTTTGGGTCGACAGTTTTTGAAAAATTTGAATTTTTGTGGGCAATTTTTCCCATAGAGAATGAATGACAGAATGTTCACCTTTGTGAGGTCACAATGGTCTGTCTTCTCACCATTGTGATGTCACAATGGTCTGTCTTCTAGCAGCAGTACTCTGGTCTCTCTCTAGATTTGAACATTCTGCCATTCATCTCTATGGGGAAAAATTGCCCACAAATTGTGCAATGCCTCATTGGACATGGTAGAGAGTCCTTTGTCCATTGGTGGAGATCAGCCTCGCCCCCCTTCCTGATTGGCCGATGTTTGATATTTCATAACTTTTGAACCGTTTGTCATAGAGAACTATGGGTCGCGTCATTGGACTCAGTAAAGACCTAGCAACCGCCTAGAACTCCATAGCAACCCCCTAGCAACATCCTAGGAACCGGCTCTAACTCCATAGCAACGACCTAGCAACCCATAACAACCAGCTAGAAAACCCTAGCAACCATCTAGAATTCCATAGCAACCACCTGGATCACCATAGCAAATGCCTAGCAACACCCTAGCAACCAGATATAACTCCAAAGCAACCACCTAGCAACACCATAGCAACCACCTAGAACTCCATAGCAACCACCTAGCAACACCCTAGCAACCACCTGGAACACCATAGCAACACCTAGCAACACCCAAGCAACCACCTGTAACACCATAACAACCTCCTAGCAACACTATAGCAACAACCTAGCAACATGCTAGCAACCACCTAGCAACTCCCTAGCAACCGCCTATAACTCCGTAGCAACCACCTAGCAACATCCTAGCAGCCACCTAGAATACCCTAGCAACACCCTAGCAACTGCCTATAACTCTATAGCAAATGCCTAGCAACACCCTAGCAACCGGCTATAACTCCATAGCAACCACGTAGCATCACCGTAGCAACCTCCTGGAACACCATAACAACTGCCTAGCAACACCCTAGCAACCGCCTAGAACTCCATAGCAACCACCTACCAACCACTTAGCATACCCTAGCAACAACCTAGCAATGCCCTAGCAATCACCTGGAGCTGAAAAGCAACCACCTGAAACTCCGTAGCAACCACCTAGCACCACCCTAGCGAGCGCCTAGAATTCCATGAAACCACTTAGAACTCCATAGAACCACCTAGCAACACCCTAGCAACTGCCTCAGACATCATAGCAACTACCTACCACTGTTCACTCCGTTCAGCACAAAGTCGACTTTGCGTTGGCGGCAAACAAAATTCACAATTTCTGCAGGAATTGTCTAGTTAGTGTGGTTGCCTTAGGGCAACTACACTATTATTATTGCACATATTATTTATTTATTATTATTATTATTATTATTATTATTCCACCCATTTTTTGGACCGCTACTCCTCCCAGAGTTTTCGCACCACATACATGTGCAATATGTCAAATCGAGCGGCCTGATCAGGGATTTGGTGTGCTATTACTTTCTGGAAAGTTTGGGTGGACGGTTTTTGAAATATTTGAATTTTTGTGGGCAATTTTTCCCATAGAGAATGAATGGCGGAATGTTCTCCTTTGTTAGGTCACAATGCTCTGTCTTCTCACCCTTGTGATGTCACAATGGACTGTGTTCTAGCAGCAGTACTCTGGTGTCTTTCTAGATTTGAACATTCTGCCATTCATCTCTATGGGGAAAAATTGCCCACAAATTGTACAATGCCTCATTGGACATAGTAGAGAGTCCTTTGTCCATTGGTGTAGATCAGCCTTGCCCCTCTTCCTGATTGGCCGATGTTTGATATTTCATAACTTTTGAACCGTTTGTCATAGAGAACTCTGGGTCGCATCATTGGACTCAGTAAAGACCTAGCAACGGCCTAGAACTCCATAGAAACCCCCTACCAACCCCATAGCAACTACCTAGAACTGCATAGCAACGGCCTAGAACTCCATAGCAACCACCTACAAACACACTAGCAACCACCTGGAACACCATAGCAAATGCCTGGCAACACCCTAGCAACCGGCTATAACGCCAAAGCAACCACATAGCAACACCATAGCAACCACCTAGAACACCATAGCAACCGCCTAGCAACACCCTAGCAACCACCTGGAACACCATAGCAACCACCTAGCAACACCGTAGCAACAAACTGGAACACCATAACAACTGCCTAGCAACACCCTAGCAACCACCCGGAACACCCTAGCAACGACCTAGCAACACCCTAGCAACCACCTAGAATACCCTAGCAACCACCTAGCAACACCCTAGCAACCACCTGGAACACCATAACAACTGCCTAGCAACACCCTAGCAACTGCCTATAACTCCATAGCAACCACCTAGCAACCACCTAGAATACCCTAGCAACACCCTAGCAACCGCCTATAACTCCATAGCAACCACCTAGAATTCCATAGCATCCACCTAGCAACACCCTAGCAACCACCTAGAATACTCTAGCAACCACCTAGAATTCCATAGCATCCACCTAGCAACACCCTAGCAACCACCTAGAATACTCTAGCAACCACCTAGCAACACCCGAGCAACCACCTGGAACACCATAGTAGCTGCCTAGCAGCACCTTAGCAACTGCATATAGCTCCATAGCAACCACCTAGCAACCACCTAGAATACCATAGCAACCACCTAGCAACCACCTAGAATACCATAGCAACCACCTAGCAACCACCTGGAATACCATAGCAACCACCTAGCAACCACCTAGAATACCCTAGCAACACCGTAGCAACCACCTATAACTCCATAGCAACTGCCTAGCAACACCCTAGCAACCGCCTAGAACTCCATAGCAACCACCTAGCAACATCCTAGCAACCACTTAGAATACCCTAGCAACCACCTAGCAACACCCTAGCAACCACCTGGAACACCATAGCAACCACCTAGCAACACCCTAGCAACAATCTGGAACACCATAACAACTGCCTAGCAACACCCTAGCAACCACATGGAACACCATAGCAACGACCTAGCAACACCCTAGCAACCACCTAGAACTCCATAGCAACCACCTAGCAACACCCTAGCAACTGCCTAGAACTCAGCAGCAACCACCTAGCAACACCCTAGCAACCACCTAAAACTCCGTAGCAACCACCTAGCAACACCCTAGCAACGGCCTAGAAGTCCATAGCAACCACCTAGCAACACCCTAGCAACAATCTGGAACACCATAACAACTGCCTAGCAACACCCTAGCAACCACATGGAACACCATAGCAACGACCTAGCAACACCCTAGCAACCACCTAGAACTCCATAGCAACCATCTAGCAACACCATAGCAACCGCCTAGAACTCCACAGCAACCACCTAGCAAGACCCTAGCAACCACCTAGAACTCCATAGCAACCACCTAGCAACACCCTAGCAACGGCCTAGAACTCCATAGCAACCACCTAGCAACACCATAGCAACCACCAAGCAACACCCTAGCAACCACCTAGCAACACCATAGCAACCGCCTAGAACTCCATCGCAACCACCTAGCAACACCCTAGCAACCACCTGGAACACCATAGCAACCACCTAGCAACACCGTAGCAACAAACTGGAACACCATAACAACTGCCTAGCAACACCCTAGAACACACGAACACCTAGCAGACAGAACCCTAGC
>NW_026985867.1:0-9668 GCF_018555375.3 Anguilla rostrata
CTAGTGTTAGCGTTCCAAATATTACGGCATGTCTTAACTTTGAGTTGAGGCTCGACAAAAAGCAACTCGAAAACTGATCAGTCATTTAATGCTGGGACATTTCCATGTACAATGTGATGCGTGCAAGAAAGTTTGCAGATTTAAAAAATAATAATAAAATCCTAAAATAGTGTGAAACTGACAGATTTTTCTGTTTGGCACAAATGTATCTATGCCACCAGGTCACAATACTGGGCAGAACAGACAGACCTCAGACTGAATGGTAACCAGGCCCTCGTCAGGCCTATTTTAAAGGCACAGCCTGCTATACATGTAGAATTAGCCCTTAGTGGAAATGAATAACCATCAATGAGACAAACTCTGCATGAATATGTGATAGGAGGTTAAGCATGAGCTTTTGCTGTTACTGATCAGTACAAGTTTTTTCCAATACCGAAAATATTGGCTGCACCACACTACGATACATTTCTGTTGTAAAAACAGGAATGGCGATAACAGTCTTAAGATTCCGTTACTGTGTCTCACCTGTATGTTTGAAGCTACTGTTTGCAAACCATTAGCTCTCAGTACCAAAGTTCTGTTCATGAACTTTCTGTACTGCAATATATTTTCATTTGTATCTTCAACTTATTATCTTAATGTATGCATGTGATGTGTATTCACATGTTTTTTCCAAAGTGCGTGTTTTCTCTAAGAATGCATTTGATTCCTCAAACAGCCCAAAATAAGACATCTTCACGAAGAGCCAGCAGCTACCGTAGACTGAGAGAAATGTTGCTTGTATTTACAGGTTCTGACTAAAGTTGACAATATCCTTTCCGCTATAACTGTCTGTGTTCAAAAAGTTCAGAGTACTGGATCAGGAACATAATCATAACCATGCATTTCAAATGACTGGAATTAAGTTTAATTGCATTACATTGTTTGAGTAACATCAGCTGTCTCAGGCTGTTCTGCAAACTATACCAGAACAGCACATTAGGATTAATACACCTGGTGAATTTGTGAACAGGTATTGTTCTCTGGAAAAAAAATTTGAATAACAAGAGAAAGGAGAAAAAGAATACCCAGAAGGAGATATTAAAATGAACATGACACACATGCTGATATAATGATATGAATCCCGTATTAGCATTATTATTTATGCCTTCTTGCAATAGATGAGGACAAATATGGGCAACATGCAACAGAGAACTCCAGTCCGTATGATCGAGAGCCAGACAAGCGTGGATAATTCACCTCCTGAAATATAAATATTTGTTTAGGATTTTGTGAATGACATTGATGTTGCTACAATCAAAATTATGTTAAAATCTAAATATTTTCCTTATTAATTAAATAACAAATGTGAATTAATACTAACTGTGCTATTAAATCGTACATACATTTAAATGAGCTTACCCTCAAAGTCCAGCTTGGTCCCGTTCCCAAACAGGATCTCCCCACAGGTGGCCACAGCACAGTAGTAAGTCCCAGCATCAGAGGGGCTGAGGTTCCTCTTGGGGAAGTTGTAGACACAGCTCTGTGTGGGAGACACAGCCCCAGAGCTCCTCTGGCACTCATCACTCCTGGTTCCATGGGTGTAAATGATTCCTGGAGGGGACTCTCCTGAGCCCTGTCTGAACCAGTACACACTGTGTTCTCCTGCACAGGTCTCAGTGTGTACTGTACACTGCAGAGTTACAGAGTCTCCAGAATGCACTGACTCAGACTCGGGCTGCTGCAGTACTACTGTCCTGCCGTGTGACTCTGACCCTGAAGAATTCAGTTCAATAATTAAAATTATAACAGGATACATGCTTGGATTCGATCATTATTTTAGTATTTCTGTAATTCAAAAGCATATGCAAGGTTTTCTTTTTGTACAAACACTATTTTAAATCTGTTTTTGTCATTTCCAAACTAGCAATTAGCTTAGTAAAGAAAAAAATAAAGAAATAAAGAAAATGTCTATTTATGTCTTTTGTCTCAATGAGTTTAGAAAAATAATAATGCAATTTTAGCCTGTTTCGCTGAACATACAGTATCTCCAGTAATAACAAATGTTAATGCACCTCAATTTCTTAATGCTTAGAGATTTAGTGACCCTACAAAAAAAGATCTGCTTTCTTAAGATATTTTCAAATTTTAAATCACCTTCAACATCCTGTACAAGAATAAATAAGTATAAGACATGGACTGAAGGTTCATATTTACCCAGCACCATTAATGTAGTTCCTTCTCCAAAGCTGATATCATTGTCGAGCTCAATAGCGCAGTAGTATGTGGCTGAATCCGACGGCTCTACTTGTGACACAGTCAGGTTTGAGCTCCCCTTTGCTGCTTTAGCACTGAGGCGCTTACTGTTTATAAAATCATTTAAATTTATAGTATAGGGTTCAGAATTTTTTAACATTAACAATTGCTCAGGCTTCTGTCCAAGAGGCTGCTTAAGCCATCTGTACCATTGCCCAGCTTTATCTTTAGCATAGAAACATGGGAGAGTCACACTGTCTCCAAGCTGAGCTGTCACCAGCACATCAGGCTGAACTATGTTCTTCCCAAACAGACCATCTGGAAATAAAACAGAAAGCACCTTCAACTGACAATCAGGACAATACGGCAAAAACACTGATCTCTGTATAAATGTCTCCATACTGTCTTTGAGCTTGTTTTGACTGTTAAGTTAATAATTATACACTTACAGACTTTGCTGAAAAGCACAAGAACAGCACAGAGTGGTGGCATCACTGTATCTGAACTATCCTCTTCTGGAGACTCTCTTCTGCCTGAGACCCTGTTTGTCCTCTGCGCTGTAAAACTCAAACTGTACAGATATGAGGAGGACTTGAGGTAATAATTTCTTGTCATTCACTGAACAGTAGGAGGGCACATGTCAGGGGCAAATGTGATTGGCTGTTTAATAATTTGGGTGCACAAGAGCTGCACAAGCATCTGCTGATAAACACCCTCAGTGCAAAAAAAGAACACTGATGTCATTATTTCCATCCTGCTTAATATAGGTCAAATAATAATAATAATCCAGTTGTTATTTACAGTGCAATAATGTGCAAGTCTTCACAATGTTTTAAATAGCTTGCTTTAGAATAACTTTAGATTGAAAAAGGCACCTCAATTCATACTACAGTAATTAATATGTCTGTGTGTGTGTGTGCGTGGGTGTATATGTGTGTGGGTGCGTGTGTGCATGTGTGTGTATGTGTGTATGTGTGTGTGCGTGGGTGTATGTGTGTGGGTGTGGGTGTGTGCTCATGTATGTGTGTGTGCGTGTCTATTTGTGCATGCGTGTGTATGTGTGCGTGTGTGTGTGTGTGTGTGTGTGTGTTTCTGTGCAGTGTCCATGGTGCTTAATTTCTCTGCTGTCCCATTCCAGGAGTAGGAGGCAGTGCTGCCCGTAGGTGGATTGATACAGGATTTTGCATTCACACGCATTTTTGATATTTTTCAACTTCTATCATCTGAAAACATAAAAAAGTGGTCAAAAACAACAACAACAAAAAGATCTGTTATCTTTACTATGAGAGCCTCACAAAAGTATAGAATGGCTAATTATGCTAATGAGTTCAGAACATTGGGCAGCTCACTGGGATGTTCATACTGTGATGTCACACCTGATCTTACACTGTGATTTTGCACTGCACTGAAACCAGGGTGAGTTGTCTTTAAATAAGTAATTTCATGATTTGTAATTGCACAACTCATGATTCATAACTGAAACATTTTCTCATAATAGAATGAGGAATGTACCAGCAATAACTTACATGATGTAGATTGTCCATATCCAGGGTGTCAATGTCTGAGGCCTGAGGTTCTGTCACTGGATGACATCACAACGGCCTCATTAAGGGGATTACCTCTGTTATCTCACCTGGCCTTGTCTCAATGAAGCGCCAGTTCAATGCACCTAGTTGCATTTAAACTTAGAATATGTAAGTTTTTAAATAAATAAATGAAATGAATACATACGTTTTCAAAAATCATGAATTAAGCTCTCAAAATCCATGACTGCATGAACAGCAATGAAACTTTTTCAAAACAGGCTCCTTTAATCTTCTTGCATAACTACAATCAGCACTTTCATTTAAAAATCTAAGCTGTGCAGGTTGTGGTGCCCGGAAGGGTGATGATGTGCTCTCCCTCCAGCACCCAGGTATCCAAGCAACCTGGGAGAGCTGCAGGACCATGGACAGCACAGGCCCTTCTCACAGGCAGGGGTATTGGGCTCCCAATTCATGTCCTGAATGAAATCAAAATGTTTACAATTGTGACATTTTTAAACACCCTACTGTACGATCATGGTGGTTTGGGTATTGTGAAAGTAGGCAATGTGGTTCAATCAAGACCACGATTACAAAGCTTTCAAACTGCTTGTTAAAGATTTGACAGCCATTTGAGCTGAGTTCTCGAAGTGTATTATTGTTCAAAAAGAAATTGTGTGTAATCACTGATTATGTCAAAAGAGCACATGTAGTTCTGACCCCACTGAAATGAGAGAGAGATGCCTGGTAACATATGAAAGGGGTGCATGCAGAGGCCTAAGGAAAGGCAATGCATGTTTTTTACTTTAATTTTGCTTGTTCAGTGTTTGATTGCCATCCCCAGCAAGGCATCACAAGGACTATAAGGGTAATGGAATTATTAAGAAGAGTCTTTGGAAACTAATCTGGGATGAAATCGAAATGTTTACATTTGGAGAATGTTTAAACTCCTATTATACCAACATGACAGGGTGGTTTGAGTTCAGTGAAAGGTAATAAAATGGCCAACAAAGGGCCATGATTAGTAATCCTCAAACTACTTGCAACAGATGTGTGGCAGCTCTTTGATCTAAGAAAAATGTATTATTCTTCATAAATACACTGCATGTAATCACTGATTATCTCAAGAGAGCACACATAGTTCTGCTCTTTCTGAAGTACCACAGGAAATCAGAGAGAGAGAGAGAGAGAGAGAGAGAGAGAGAGAGAGAGAGAGAGAGAGAGAGAGAGAGAGAGAGAGAGAGAGAGAGTCAGGCAGACAGAGAGGGAGGTGCCAGGTTTGAAAGGGGTGCATGCAGAGGAAACCACAAAGGCAGAGCAGAGAGGTTTTGTTTTCAGTCAGTGGCCTGAGAGTCAGACTGAGCCACAGAGAGAGCTGCACCTCCAGCATTGTGCAAAAACCCCCCTCAGACCAGCAAGCAGGTCTCATAGCCTGATCTTAAGCACGCTCTCAAAGGAAAGACGTTATAAACAGGAAACAAAACCAGTTCCGGACAATAATTAATACTGCCCTGCCCCCTGCCCCCTAGTACCCAATGGAACCTAACTTGCTGGGATACTGCTTTCTTTGGTCACACACACGCACACACACACACGCAGGCACACACACACACACACACGCGCGCGTGCGTGCAAACACGCAGGCACACACTCTCTCTTCCGCCTCACCTACTGTACACACTCACATCCACATAGTCAAACCCGCATGATACCAGGATTGTTTCATATAAATCCATTCTGCTCCACACCTTACTCTGCACATACATTTATGAAGAATGCTGCTTGTCCTGAATGAGTCAAGAACACTTTCATGTCCCGTGTTCCCACAGCTGGTCACATGAACATAGAATGTACCATCAGGGCAGGAAAAGGAGGGGGATGATCGAGGTGCTCTGTGTTTCAACGCATCTGATGATGTTTGTGCAGGAAAAACACTATCACTTTACTTTAGTATTTTTATGACTCATTGAGTGTATATTGAAATATTTTAATGATGTGCACTTCACTGAGCATTTTACGTATAATGATATTCAACATTGTAAGCAGTATATAAATAATTTGAACGGTGCACACAAGCTGAAGAACATGTCTAAAACACCTTAATCAGACCAATACGGCGTGACTATCAAGAGTTATAGATTGTGACGTTATAATTTATCATCGTCCTAATGTCACATTTATAAATAATTTAATGACTATGCTGTGCTGCTTCCTATTGATAAAACTCTGAACAACACACAATATAAAAGACGGTTATGATGACCTTGCTCTGCATTATAATACAACTAAAAAGCAACAGCATAAAACATGTCAATGATAATGAATGTAAAATAGAAAATTGAAAAGCCTTTTTAATTATAGAAAGCGATACTGATCATTTTGTCCATGCAATTTATGCACTATATTTGGAACCATGTGGACAGATTTTGAGTAGTATTTTTCTTTTGAAAGTTAAGTACACTGTTTTCTAATTCTGTCTCTTATGGTCTGTTGTAATGGAAAGGTGGTCTGAGGTGTGAGGTGTGGTTTCAGCGCTGAGAGAGGGAGGAGCTGCAGGTCAGTCTTCCTGTGCAGCTCTGGTCTGTGTAGAGCTGAATGTATAAGGCTGTGAGTGGAAAATAACTGGACCTCCCCTGTCACCACAACAGAGCAGTCTGAAACAGACAAACTCATTTTACTGGTAGTGAAAAAGAGAGCCGTGTGCAAAAGCTTTCAGAAACAATAAGCAGTGCAGTGACCTCAGAGCAGGAAGCATATCAGGCGAAGCTTCTCTCCATGTGACAGAGTGCCTGCATTTTATTCTTTTACCCTTATACAAGAGAGTTTCTGTCCCAAGAGCATTCTGACAGCCATAAAAAATGTATGTATTTTATGGAAATGTTCTGAGAGTTTGTCTCTTAAGATACACAAGCAGAATAACTGTGACCCTACCATCCCCACCGCCATACTACCTGCAGCCCGTTCGGTTTTTTGACTATTTGACAAATGTTACCTTCCACGTCGCGTGTGTTTTTTTCCCCCTCTGTACTGCTGCAGGAGAGCCATTCATCATTCCATTCGCTGTCCCCGCTGTCAATCATCCTTAACCTGGTCCCGCCTCCACCAATCACATCCCTCCTCTGGAAGATAAAAGCTGCGTGGCTGCTGCTGCTCGTCGTCTCTCTGTTATTGATCTCTGTTCGTTTTCGCTGTGTGGTTGTGTATGTGCGGTAGAGATTTGAGACCTGTGAGTGTGCGTGTAAACGTTTCCCCTGCTTGTGTATGTGTGGTTGTCTGTGTGTGGTTCAGGCCCTGGGGCAGGTAAGACAGAGGCCTCTATACACCGGTGCTACACGCAGGAGGAAACTTGTACAGACACATTAGAAAAGGGGTGGTTGCCAACTGTGTATTTTTGTTTGTAAGAGTAGCTAGATAGTCTTGTGTTTTGCTTAGTTAGTCAGATTATCTTTTGTTCTAGCGCTGTTTGGTTTTGTTTTTCATTTCTTTGGCTACATTCATGTCCCTTGGCCTTGTGACCTAGTTGTGTCTTGTTTTGTGTTAACTTGTACAAATGTAAATATCACTTCACTTGCACTCTTATAATAACACCTTTAATAGCACCTGCAACTTTGTCTGCCCTGATTATTTATACTAAACGTGCACAACACCTTTTCACCCGGACACTTTATTTCAATATATATGTTATGTACTCCCTCCTACCCCTAGACACCTTGAGAGACGTAACAAACATTATAATGTGAATCGTGGTCACAAAACACAGGCATCTCTGTGAAATGCAAAAGAATGGGTCCAGTGTGATTAATGCTACACAGCAGCTGAGTACATGTTCACCGCTCTTCCTCAGAGAACGGGTGCATTCCCAGCTCCTGACACCAGGGGGCGGGTGAGAGCATGAACATCAAGCCACAATACTTCCATTCTTGAGGGATCTATAATCAGACTTGTGTGGACTTCCATTACAAATGCAGTTAACTGCTTGTGTGGATGTACTGTACGTACCGTATATAGATCTGTTTGGTTTATGTTCCCTGGATTCAACACCAGTAACTCTGTTTTCGTTTTTATTATTTTAATGATTATTAAATTATGCAAATGGTTTAATAATTTCCAGTTTTGTAGATATAATTCTCAGGATGGAAACTTCATGGTACTGTACCTAGTGACTGACCAGGGTGTCATTCTGATGTCTATCTCTAAACATCCTTTAGAGATAGACTGCCTGCATGCAGTCGAGAATACCTATTTACCACAGAATAATTATTAAACACTCGTCAAATTATTAAACTTAAATCATTTAGTCAAATTGTTCATTGTCTGAAATAAGCTGAAAAATTATGACGATGATGATTATGAGGTGGTGGTGGTGTTAATAATGAGGATGATGATGAGGATGTTAACACTGTGGATGATGTCCTGACTAGAAAAGTGATCATGATATTTGTGAATCTATGTAATGGTGGGAGGGCCTGGGCTACAGTACTCCCTGACACAGGTTCCTACTTCCCCTGTGAGCATTTTTTAGCTCTTTTGAAACTGCAATATCACTGGGACTGTTCGCAGGGCAGTCCACTCTCACAACCAAATGTGATACAGACCCATGAACCCACCAAAGAGAAAAGTGCATCATGCCCACATTATGTTAGTTGTTTTTTTTTTGTTTTTTTTCTTGTACGCATTTCACTTGACTCTCTAATGCCTGGATGTTCAGTGCAAAATCGACCATCCAAGACTAACGAGCATTATGAAGCTAAAGCAGCTTTATTTAGCTCCAAGCAAGTAGTGTTAGCGTTCCAAATACTACGGCATGTCCTAACTTTGAGTTGAGGCTCGACAAAAAGCAACTCGAAAACTGATCAGACATTTAACGCTGGGACATTTCCATGTACAATGTGATGCGTACAAGAATGTTTGCACATTTAATAACTAATAATTAAATCCTAAAATAGTGTGAAACTGACAGATTATTCTTTTTGGCACAAATGTATCTATGACACCAGGTCACAATACTGGGCAGAACAGACAGACCTCAGACTGAATGGTAACCAGGCCCTCGTCAGGCCTATTTTAAAGGCACAGCCTGCTATACATGTACGATTAGCCCTTAGTGGAAATGAATAACCATCAATGAGACACACACTGCATGAATATGTGATAGGAGGTTAAGCATGAGCTTTTGCTGTTACTGATCAGTACAAGTTTTTTCCAATACAGAAAACATTGGCTGCACCACACTACGATACATTTCTGTTGTAAAAACAGGAATGGAGATAACAGTCCTAAGATTCCGTTACTGTGTCTCACCTGTATGTTTGAAGTTACTGTTTGCAAACCATTAGCTCTCCGTGCCAAAGTTCTGTTCATGAACATTCTGTACTGCAATATATTTTCATTTGTATCTTCAACTTATTATCTTAATGTATGCATGTGATGTGTATTCACATGTTATTTCCAAAGTGTGTGTTTTCTCTAAGAATAAATTTGATTCCTCAAACAGCCCTAAATAAGACATCTTCACGAAGAGCCAGCAGCTACCGTAGAAATGTTGCATGTATTTACAGGTTCTGACTAAAGTTGACAATATCCTTTCAGCTATAACTGTCTGTGTTAAAATATTTCAGAGTACTGGATCAGGAACATAATCATAACCATGCATTTCAAATGACTGGAATTAAGTTTAATTGCATTACATTGTTTGAGTAACATCAGCTGTCTCAGGCTGTTCTGCCAACTTTATCAGAACAGCACATTAGGATTAATACACCTGGTGAATTTGTGAACAGGTATTGTTCTCTGGAAAAAAATTTGAATAACAGAGGAAAGGAGAAAAAGAATACCCAGAAGGAGATATTAAAATGAACATGACACACATGCTGATATAATGATATGAATCCCGTATTAGCATTATTATTT
>NW_026985868.1:0-10311 GCF_018555375.3 Anguilla rostrata
AAGCTCTGTCTCCATGTTTTGTTCATAGTGCCCAGGCAGAAAGAGCAGGGTCACCTGTACCCAGCTGTATGTCTATGAAGAGTGAAGCATCAATGGGGAAGCTGTTCGACTTCAGAGAAGAGCATCCAAGTGATTCAAGGTAAATGAACAGGTTCATCTTAACACTACTGTTTAATTAGACATAAATCTGAATGGCTAATTTCTGGTGTAGGTTGGGAGCTCCATGTCTCATTCAAGTGTAAGTGGGTGTATGATGTCATATTCAGGTGTAGGTGGGTATTTCATGTCAAGTTCAGGTGTTGATTGTATATTATACTGTATTATGTCATATTCAGGAGTTGATGATTTATTATATCATATTCAGGTGTGGATGAGTGTATTATGTCACATTCAAATGTAGGTAGGTATATAATGTCCCATTCAGGTGTTTATGGTGTGTTGTTATATTCAGGTGTTGGTGGTTGTTTTATGTCATTATCAGGTGTAGATGGGTATATTTTTTCACATTCAAGTGTAGGTGGGTGTGTTATATCATATTCAGGTGTAGGTAGGTGTATTATGTCACATTCAGATGTAGGTGGGTATATTATTTCCAATTCAGGTGTTCATGGTGCATTATATCATATTCAGGTGTAGGAGGATATATTATGCTATATTCAGGTGTTGGTGGTTTTGTTATGTCATATTTGGGTGATGGTGGGTGTATAATGCCAAATTCCGGTGAAGGTGAGTGTATTATGTCATGTTCAGGTGTCAAGTGGTGTATTATGTCATTATCAGGTGTAGATGGGTATATTGTGCCACATTCAAGTGTAGGTGTGTGTTGCTGCGAAGAGGAAATTCTCCCCTTAGAATAACCAAGTACAACAAGGTATATCCATCTAAGAAACGCTATTTATTTCTGCAGAATGAGTTTGGCACTTACACACAACAAGATGGAGGTGCTGGAACTGAAGAGAACTGGGGCAGTCCCTCTTTAGCAAAACATGGTTTACAATAACATGTACAGTTCTATTTCTTATTGGTGCATGGCTAATACATAAGCATCTCGTAAAATCGAACAAAGTAAATGATTGGCTGTGTCTAGTTATATCTCATAAAAAACACATTTTCAACGTACAAAAATGCCAAGTTACTCAAAAGTATTGATATCAAAATGACGCCAAGTTACGGTACTACAGACAATATAGGCTATCTTGCCTCACCGAAATTACATAAGATGTATTTCAAAGCAGTGCTACCCAATATTTACTCAATTCTTTCAAGTCACTTGGCCCTGTGTGTATAAGCATGCACTACATGGACAGGCCAAACATATGTATGGATGGCTCTCTCACAGTCAAGATTGATTGAATAGGCGTGTAAATGTCCAATTTGTATTGGTATGCATGTATTTCGCTGCCCAGCCTTTCTGTTGCATGAATGATAGTATGTTTCTTGGTATAAGTGTGTGTTCGTAAATGTGAATGTAACATGCTGCCAGGGAAATGTCCCCATGGGGATAAAGAAGTTCTCTATGTATGTATGTACAATATGTATTTTACATGCAGTATTTATTGTACGTAGCAAATATACAATAACTTGTACATGTACTCAAATTCAGTTCAGAAGCAAATGTAAACATATGTTTTCTGGAGAAATATGCTTCCTGTAGTTACTCAGCAGCAGTTTTGTACATGAATTTCAATGTGTTCCATGAGGCAATTCGAAATATTTGACTCTTTGATCTGACACAAAGTTTGCATGACATTGTAAAATGGTGATTACAAAACACAGGGCCAAGTGACTTGAAAGAATTGAGGAAATATTGGGTAGCATTGCTTTGAAATACATCTTATGTAATTTCGGTGAGGCAAGATAGCCTATATTGTTACGGTACTACAACCATAACTTGGCATCATTTTGATATCAATACTTTTGTGTAACTTGGCATTTGTGTTTTTTATGAGATATCATTTCTTTTTGCAAAGCGTTTTATTATGAGAGTGAGAAATGCGAAGTGACCCTGTAAGAAACGGTTGTGGATTATGGCTATCCTTGTGTGAATTTGTACAGTCTGATGAGCGTGTACTGTTTAGCAGTTTCGGTTTGCTATATATGTAAAACAGTGGCTGTGACAAAGGGTGTGGTGACGTGAGTGTAAACGCAACAGAAACGCAGGTGAAATATGGCCAGTGTATGTACTCACGGATTAGACGGCCATCCAACGAGCCTTGATTGAGAAAAAAATGAGCAAGCCCGTAGAATTAGAGCTGCCTAGGTCGCAACCTGTGTACCCTGCTGTCCTGCTCCGTTGTCTGTTATTTCGTGGAGATGCACTTTTAGTGTTTGTAAGGTTTATAAGGCATTTTGATAGGCTTATCTGCAGGTGGGAATCCTGTTCGCTGTTTTGCTAAGCTAGAACTGGAAAACTTGATAGTGGAGAATAGGAGCAGACGCATATGTCCCAGCAGGCTTTGCATATGAGAAAATAACAACAGTGTGAGAGTAATTAGGATGAAATGATGAAATTGCGTAGTTGAAACAGTATGTTTTTAGCAGAATGGGCATGTAGGTGAAGGTTGACATGATCACATACTATAGTGTGGAGTAAATAAAAGTGACCATGAGCGAGCTTAGCTTCCTTATGGAATGGTATATATAATAGTCGGTGTAAAACATCAATTGTTAAAGTGGAGTCTGAAGTAATGTGTGAAGTCTATTGCACTGATGTGCTTTTCTCATGTTCAGTACTAGTAGTTATACTTATGAGTGAGTCATGATTTTAAATGTAATGTTTTAATGGGGAGTTGCAGAACGTACATACGTAGTAATTGTTTGTATGTGGCTAAATAGAGAACAGGGCGAGGTAACATGAATGTAGAAACGTGGCGTTTGCTGATAAGAAGGTTTTGTACGATAGCCAAGTGAAGAAATATAGTGAGTAGAAATGGCACAGTGGTGAACTGGTGTAACTTTTTAATAAAATGAATATATTTGCCGTCATGAAATGCATATGGGTGGCCCTGAGTGAGTTTTGTAAAGAAAATATAAAAGCGTAAGAAAACGTTAGTGTAAAAGAGGAAATTATCTGCCTGAGGGCGAGGCAGGATTCAATCCTTCAACCGGAGCTTTACCAGTCTGTGACTTTGTTAGGGCAGCACCATGACATAGCTATGCAATGTGTGAAATATCATTAGCAAACCTGCCCGTGGTTTTAAAGAAGAACATCGGCCAGTAAGCACAGAAGAGCTCCCGTTGAAGCAATATTGTAGCCGGTTAATAACTGAACGTGCAGACGGTACGTCATAAGGCAGTGTATACGTTCGGTGAACGGCGGGTAGATATGGTGCAAAAGCAATAATTGAGAAGTAGTAGACAATTATTAGTGAGGGTAAAAGCAGGTTAAAGAAACATGTCCCTAGCTGGGCTTGAACCTACAACCCCGTGTTCCCAAGACTGTAACCTTGCCCACTAGGCCACAGGCAGATTAACCGTTTAAACTGGAAATGTTTCAGAGTAAAAAGGTATGGATATTTTTTCCGTGGGCATGCGAGTTTTTGATTGGGTCATGAGAATGAGGATTTGGCTGATGTCCAATGGGGAGACATGTTGTTAGTGGGATAGGCGGCAGGAAGAAGAATGAGAAGAAGAAGAAGAAGAAGAAGGAGAAAACGCAAAATCCCCTTAGTTTGGGGCTTTATTTTGTGGACATGTGAAGTTTTTTATGAAATCTGTCTGTTGAAATGGGGTCAGAATGTACAGAATTTAATGTTTTTAAGGGCTGAGTGTCTGTGGCTGTTGTGGTTATTTCTGTGGGGAACCCTGAAAAGTGCCAAATTCTCAGTGCTGTATAGGTATGGGGCATGCCCCCGCCAAGGCGTAACTTGGCGGGATGCCATACCTGCCATCCCAATAGCATGAATACTGAATAAGCACATGGTGACCTCTTTGTCTTCAGTGTTACATATACAGAAATAATAGTTTGGTTTTTATCGATCGGTTGCTTTCAGAGTCCTGGGCCGCATGGCATCATAGCCGGTTCTTCCCTGGCAGGATGGCAGGGGGGAGGATAAAGAGGAAATCCAAGCTCACCAGTTTGGACTTCTAGAAATGTATAAGACAGAGAGAAAGAAAACACAGACACACACATAGACACACACACACAAACACATGTACATGTAATATTTCTAACTTCAGGTGTAGGTGGGTGTATTATGTCATATTCAGGTGTAGGTGGGTGTATTATGTCATATTCAGGTGTAGGTGGTGTATTATGTCATATTCAGGTGTAGGTGGGTGTATTATGTCATATTCCGATGTAGATGGTGTATTATGGCGTGTTCAGGGGGAGGTGTGCTATACCATATTGGGTCACAGCTGTTTAGATGGTGTTTTTTCTTGTTGAGTTTCTGCAGGTATAAGTCACCGTGGATCCATTTCCACAGTGCCAGAGTTACTCTCTCTACCCCTCACTCCTATATTCTAGCTGTTAACACTGTCCAAACAGGAGCAGCTTCATATTTCATGCAAATTAATCAACAAGGATTAACTGATGAACTGCAACCACATTTTATGAGTTTCAGTTAGGACAAGTCACGTATCACGTACCCCTTGCAAAGTTATTGTGAGATTTCGCAAAAACTTTTGGGTTCTCTGGCAAAAAATTAAAAAAAAAAAAAAAAAAGTCACAGTGTCATAATGTCCTGGTAATCTGTAAACATGGAGGAGCAGCTGCTTATGTTTTGCTGTGAACTTGATTTAAAATATGAAAATCTTAGCTAAACTATTGTAAATGCGTATAGTCTACACTCAGTCATTCCTCTGTCATACACAGCAGTAAGTACATTCTGTGTATGTGTTAGCTAGAGGAATGACTGAGAGTAGGGTATTCACAATAGTCTAGCTAGCTGTCCCTCTCACTATGTAACACATACACCTGAGTAAATAAACACATGTATTTATGTACTGTGTGTGATAGAAGACTTACTGAGTGTCGCAAGGCTATACGTATTCAGAATGGTCTAACTAGCCCTTGCTAACCAATATAAATGCATATTATCTAAGTATTTATTATGTGTGTGGCAGAGGAATTGAGTGTAGCCTATATGTATTCACAATAGTCTAACAGCTGACATCTTTATATTTAAAGCGAAGTTTAAAGCAAAACACAAGCAGCTGCTCCTCCATGTTTATGGTTCCCCAGGACATTATGACACCATGACAATGGCCCGAATGTATTGTTATTGTATGTATTGTTATTTATATACATATATACAGTACTGTGCAAAAGTTTTAGGCAGGTGTGAAAAAATGCTGTAAAGTAAGAATGCTTTCAAAAATAGAAATGTTAATAGTTTATTTTTATCAATTAACAAAATGCAGAGTGAACAGAAAAAAAATCTAAATCAAATCAATATTTGGTGTGACCACCCTTTGCCTTCAAACCAGCATCAATTCTTCTAGGTACACTTGCACAAAGTCGGGGATTTTGTAGGAATATAGTCAGGTGTATGATTAACCAATTATACCAAACAGGAGCTAATGATCATCAATTTAATATGTAGGTTGAAATACAATTATTAACTGAAACAGAAACAGCTGTGTAGGAGGGTTAAAACTGGGTGAGGAACAGCCAAACTCTGCTACCAAGGTGAGGTTGCTGAAGACAGTTTAATGTCAGAAGTCATACACCATGGAAAGACTGAGCACAGCAACAAGACACAAGGTAGTTATACTGCATCAGCAAGGTCTCTCCCAGGCAGAAATTGGAAGGCAGACAGGGGTTTCCATATGTGCTGTCCAAGCTCTTTTGAAGAAGCACAAAGAAACGGGCAACGTTGAGGACCGTAGACGCAGTGGTCGGCCAAGGAAACTTAGTGCAGCAGATGAAAGACACATCATGCTTACTTCCCTTCGCAATCGGAAGATGTCCAGCAGTGCCATCAGCTCAGAATTGGCAGAAACCAGTGGGACCCAGGTACACCCATCTACTGTCCTGATAAGTCTGGTCAGAAGTGGTCTTCATGGAAGAATTGCAGCCAAAAAGCCATACCTCCGATGTGGAAACAAGGCCACTCAACTGTGCACGAACACAGGAACTGGGTGCAGAAAAATGGCAGCAGGTGCTCTGGACTGATGAGTCAAAATTTGAAATATTTGACTGTAGCAGAAGGCAGTTTGTTCGCTGAAGGACTGGAGAGTGGTACAAGACTGAGTGTCTGCAGGCAACAGTGAAGCATGGTGGAGGTTCCTTGCAAGTTTGGAGTTTGGGGCTGCATTTCTACAAATGGAGTTGGGGATTTGGTCAGAATTAATGGTCTCCTCAATGCTGAGAAGTACAGGCAGATACTTATCCATCATTCAATACCATCAGGGAGGCATCTGATTGGCCCCAAATTTATTCTGCAGCAGGACAACGACCCCAAACATACAGCCAATGTCATTAAGAACTATCTTCAGCGTAAAGAAGAACAAGGAGTCATGGAAGTGATGGTATGGCCCCCACAGAGCCTGATCTCAACATCATCAAGTCTATCTGAGATTACATGAAGAGACAGAAGCATTTGAGGCTGCCTAAATCCACAGAAGAACTGTGGTTAGTTCTCCAAGATGTTTGGAACAACCTACCTGCCGAGTTCCTTCAAAAACTGTGTGCAAGTGTACCTAGAAGAATTGATGCTGTTTTGAAGGCAAAGGGTCGTCACAGCAAATATTGATTTGATTGAGATTTTTCTTCTGTTCATTCATTTTGTTAATTGATAAAAATAAACTATTAACACTTATATTTTCGAAAGCATTCTTACTTTACAGCATTTTTTCACAGCTGGCTAAAACTTTTGCACAGTACTGTATATATTTTTATTTTAACATTTTTTTTCTCACCCACGTCCCTTTAGGGGCTCCGTATGTATTAAACTATTTACATGGATATGTAAATACATATTTTTGGTTTGGTGGTGAATGGATCTGCTTTAGGTACCCTATTTAACAGGGAGTACTATACATCTCCCCTACTAAACAGGAGGAATACCTGAAAACCCCAGTATCTAGAAGCAGATCCAAACAGTAGGTGGTGCTGGGGTGGTGGAGGGTGAGTGCAGTTCTGAGCAGCAGCAGTGAAGCAGGCAAAAGCAGCGCAGGCAAGCAGCAGCGCTGAGAGGTCTGATTGGTGGTTTAATAAGGCGCTCCATTGGTGATGTATGCCCTGTGATTGGATGGGTAAGAGAAGAGTGTTGTGTGTATGCAATTGGATGATTGTGGAAACGCACAAGTATGCGGTTAATGGATTGGTCAGCTGCGATTTTTGAGTTTCCTGACAGAACTTGCTTTGTACATTCAGTGTGCAACGCTCATTCATTTCTAACTCTGATGTGTGTACAAGAGAGAAACTATGCAAATGGTTCAGTAGACATTTGTAAAACAGATTCTTCTGGATAGAGCTGCTGTAAGAGGATGCGTTTAACTGGAAGCTTTGTCTCCATGTGCTGTGAATTAGAGCTGCAGTAAGAGGATGAGTTTAACTGGATGCTCTGTCTCCATGTGCTGTTAGTTAGAGCTGCAGTAAGAGGATGAGTTTAACTGGAAGCTCTGTCCCCATGTTTTATTCACAGGGTCCAGGTAGAAACAGCAGGGTCACCTGTACCCAACTGTCTGTCTATGAAGAGTAATGAATCAATGGATCGTCCAATCTACTTAAAAAGAGAGTTTACAGGTGATCACAGGTAATTAAATATGATCATATCGACACTACTGTTCAATCTCACTGAGAACTTTCATGCATAGGTGGGTGTATTATGTCACATTCAGTTGTGCTGTGTGTTAGAGCTGCAGTAAGAGGATGAGTTTAACTGGAAGCTCTATCTCCATGTGCTGTTAGTTAGAGCTGCAGTAAGAGGATGAGTTTAACTGGAAGCTCTGTCTCCATGTGCTGTGAATTAGAGCTGCAGTAAGAGGATGAGATTAACTGGAAGCTCTGTCTCCATTTGCTGTGAGTTAGAGCTACAGTAAGAGGACGAGTTTCACTGGAAGCTCTGTCTCCATGTGTTGTGAGTTAGAGCTGCAGTAAGAGGATGAGTTTAACTGGCAGTTCTCTCTCCATGTGCTGTGAGTTTGAGCTGCAGTAGGAGGATGACTTTACTGTAAGATGTGTGTCCATGTGCTGTGAGTTAAAGCTACATTAAGTAGATGAGTTTAACTGGAAGCTCTGTCTCCATGTGCTATGAGTTTGAGCTGCAGTAAGAGGATGAGTTTCACTGGAAGCTCTGTCTCCATGTTTTGTTCACAGGATCCAGCAGTCACTGAAGTCCAGCTCTTTCGAAGAGAAGAGTTCAGATAAATTATCTTCCGCAAAAAAGGTATGAGATCTTTTTTAATTGGTTATGTGTTTTCTTTGTGCAGTAAATCCATTTGAGTATATATAATGCCTATATAATTTAGTGCAAGGATAATTACATTACATTACAGGCATTTAGCAGACGCTCTTATCCAGAGCGACTTACACAACTTACACAAATGTTTACAAGTGCCTGACATTGCCCTTAACATTAATAACATATTGCACCTTTTTTATATTATTCATGACCATCTAAAGTGGAATATCATATGAACACAATAAACCAGCTTTTTACTAAATGCACTATTTTAATGATCTTAGCGCATGGTCTAAAGTGCATGGTACAAGTGCATTTAGGTTGTGTCCAAACCCACTTATTCTCGTTTAACAGTGGATTATTTGAGCACAATGTAAGGCACGAGGTTCCAATGGGCTGAACTTACTGTCTTAATTTATAGGTGTGTCCTGGGCATAAACATGTGATAAACCAATCAGCATATCATCTCACATTCCTTATAAAAGCCACCTGCACTTGCACCTTGGTGGATTGATAATATAATGGTGGATTTTAAAAGTCTTAGAAAAAACAGATTTACCTCTGTCATAAAAGACCTGTTTCTGCGCGAGTCCATTAAAATTCAGAGATCTAAAAAACGACCATCATGCACAGTGAATCCCGCAGAACATATTTGAAAATAAATCATAAAAAGGTGATTTAAAATGTTGAAATAAATGCAGTATTCGCTGAGCAATGTTGTGGATTTTTTCCATCAAATGAACCATTCTGTCTGCATAACAGGCTGTAGATGAAGCAGCTCTTCTGCCAGCTGATTCCTCCTCGCCCGTGCTGCTGGGGTATCTCGGTTCATTAATATGCATCAGCACATACAGTTCAGCATCACGCCTTCTAAAGTCCTATAATGTGTCCTCATTTATGTCTGAGACATCCATGACTTTGGCAACGTTATGCAACACACAACACGCCACAAAGAACATTCAGGCCTTCTGAGGGCTGTATTGTAAAGTTCCACCTGACTTATGCAGACATCTGAAGTGCATTTCAGAATTCCAAACGTCCTCTCTATTGGCTACAGTGCATGGTTTTGTGAGTTTTTAATTGAATGACTACTCACGCACTCTATTATATTATCTTCAGCCATGTCTTTAACGGAAAGCCATTGTCCCCTAACAGCCACCCCTCCAGGAGTGGGATTCCCCCAGAAGACTGCAGGTATGACTGAGTTGGCCAACATAAAGGAGTCATGTCTTTATCCAGGATAATCTGCAAATACATGTGTAACCATACAAGTCACATCACAAAATGTCAGTGTTACAGTTCACATGTATTATGACCTATTTATTTGTCATGTGTTCATTTATTATTGTGATGCAGCACACCTCTTCATGTGTTTATTTCACTCTGATACAGCACACCTCTTCATGTGCTTATTTCACACTGATACAACACACCTCTTCATGTGTTTATTTCACACTCTGATACAGCACACCTCTACATGTGTTTATTTCACACTGATACAGCACACCTCTTCATGTGTTTATTTCACACTGATACAGCACACCTCTTCATGTGTTTATTTCACACTGATACAGCACACCTCTTCATGTGTTTATTTCACACTCTGATACAGCACACCTCTTCATGTGTTTATTTCACACTCTGATAAAGCACACCTCGTCATGTGTTTATTTCACACTGATACAGCACACCTCTTCCTGTTTTATTTCACACTGATACAGCACACCTCTTCATGTGTTTATTTCACACTGATACAGCACACCTCTTCATGTGTTTGTTTCACAGTGATACAGCACACCTCTTCATGTGTTTATTTCGCACTGATACAGCACACCTTTTCATGTGTTTATTCCACACTGATACAGCACACCTCTTCATGTGTTTATTTCACACTGATACAGCACACCTCTTCGTGTGTTTGTTTCAGTCTCTTCTGCGCACTCTGATGAAGTTAAAGAAG
>NW_026985869.1:0-9708 GCF_018555375.3 Anguilla rostrata
TTAGTAAAGTCTTTGTTAATTTTCCCCTTATTGAGTTTCGTGTTTTTTTATTTTTCCACTGTGCGCCTGGGTCCCAGCACCCGTACCGTTACACTTGGGACTGGAACCACAGAAGAGTGACTAAACTAAACGATGTAACACTGCATCTAAACAGCAGCTCACATGTTGTTCAGATGGACACTCTCCCACCAACATGTACACACATACCCTATCGGCCAATAGTTAATGCCCGGCTTTACCAGTAGAATAAAATACCATTTTATTCACAATCCTTTCAGAAACACCACAATCCTGCAGCACACACAGGTGTGTGATGAAGGAGTAAAACTCACCTTCATCAAAAGGTCAGTGTGTGAAAGAGAGTGGGGTAAATGTATGGATTTCATTAGAGTTCATAGCAGGTAGTGAATAATGGAGATGGATGTAGACTGCAATGTTTGACAGACCTGAAACATTTTACTACACAGGCGGTCAGTCTTTTACCCTGTCAATCAGACACTCAGCATCCAGTCATCACCTGTGATCTGATACTACAGACTCCACTGAAACCTTACATTCTGCTCAGGAACCACACACCTGGCAACCCTCATAAGGTTTCATCCTGCTTTTATTTGCTTGTTGTGATAGAGGAGTAAGGTATATATGGGCAAAGAAAGAATGCTGGTGGACAGAGGAGTAAACTGAGAGAGAAAGAGCTTTTTAATATTTCACTGAATAGAACCATAATCACAAATTCTATTTAGTTAAGGTCACGCAGTACACAGCACTACTCACCCCAGTCTCTGTAGTTTACAGTTTGGACTCATCAGTCCATCACAGAGCAGCTCCACTCCTGAATCTCCCAGGTTATTGCAGCTGAGGTACAAGTCTTCCAGGGGTGAGTTTGATGACTGGAGAGCTGAGGCCACAATTTTACAGCACTTCTGTGTGAGTTTACAGTTGTTCAGTCTGCAAAGAAGAGTTAATATATTATAGTATTATTATATTAGGTATACATGAAGCATGTATCTAATATGGGAAATGTGCCAATGATAGTGTTCAGTAATGAGGAGTGAAATTGAGGATTTTAAGGTTGATGATGCTCTGAGGAAGATGTCTGTGCTACACTCTCCAACTGCAGTATTTTGGACCTGAAAATTAAACATCCTGCTGGACTGAACTCTGACTGTTCTACAGATGTATTTCTGACCCAAATGTCCCCTTTTCTTATACTGTTATTCACTAAATTGGGGCAAAGGTCTCATCTACCTTTTCTATAATCTGTTCTCTGGGCTTAACCCTCCCACCCCATCCCAGAAGTGCAGCTGCCATCTTCCAGAGTGGAGAGCGAGTTAGTTTTCAGTGCTGTAGGATGTTTGGCCACCACCAAAAGTAAAGATGTAAAAGGCAACACACATTTTTCAGAGTGGACAGTGATTATTTCCTTTTGGTTTTCTGTGACAAACTTCCTGCAGCACTGCAAACTAAAATACAGTTAATAGTAGATTCACTTTAGAAGCAGAAAGACAAGGAAGCGATCTGTTCACATATAACCAGCTGTGTGTCCGGTCTTCTGGTATTACATATGACAGGTAGAGAAACAAGGTATTCCAAAGGTCTGTGGGAACACCTGTTAATGATACCTTTGAGTTTGTGATATATTTGATGGCAGTGCCCAATGAGACACCATTCAGCCTGTTCTGGGCTCTAGGAAACTTCAGAATCCCTGTACAGGTGAGGCTTTAGCCTGAGACAAGCCTCAGAATTAACTCAAGAACAGGCACTGGGGTTAGAGGCTAATTTAACAGTTCCCTGAGAAGACCTCACTCTGGCACCCATTATATCCTACGATTCCTCTACCTTCCTATTTGCACTATCTACAGGCACTATGCTGGAGATTCTGGGTCAGACTATAAGAGAATAAAGCAGAGACCAGAGTGGTACTACTGGCCTTTAAAGATGGTACATTTACTGCCTGCCCTAGTCACCCAACATAGAAACACAAACATTTAATTCATAACCAAACATATCCCTCCCAAACCAAACTTAACATAATTTTAATCATGACATTGAAAAGAAGTGTTATCCTATCAAGTGGCTTAAAAGTAAAATATAAAAAGGGGTATAGATAAGTCTCTCCTTTGTTCTCTTCTAATCAGTAATTAATTATGCATAAACCAGGAAGAGATGGGGAACCCCCCTCTTTCAAACACATGGCAGGGATTCAAAAATTTGTTTTTATAATTAAAACTTACAATTAAAAGCAAGGAATGTTTTTTCTTCACAAATAGTTTGGCAGTTACAGCAATAACTTGAATTAATTCACCAAACTGAGTTTGTGAAGAAAAGGTATGAAGTGCATTTACTAGTCCAAGTCCAAGTTAAGGACAAATGTTGATTGAATACAGGCTATGAAGTGTTGTCTTGTTAAGCAAACATGAGCCTTTGGTCTTGTGTCTCAGCTTTGTCTTTCTTCTCAGCTGTGCGTCTTTGGCTTTGATCAGTTTTAATGTGGGAGAGACAAGCTGTGGTTTTTGTTTGTCTTTCATTTGTTTCTTTCATGATTATCTTTTACTTAATTTCCAGGACTGTCTAATATTGTTTTTGATCATGTAGTTGAGCCTGTGTTATTAAATTAGATGTTTAATTGGGCCCTATTTTCTCAGTCAAGGCACAACTGTCAAACACTAGCAGCAATGCAAGGCGCTGGTGAATTTGGGTATTTCAGTCATTTCTTGACTCCAGGCACTAGTGCAACTGCGGCACAGTTATAAAAGAGGTTCAATAAGAATAAAATGACTGTTGATGTGGTTGGGTTTGGTTTCATTATTGCCAATCAGATCACCCCATTTATTTCCCTTTAGGAAACACAGCCATATGCTAATTTCACCATGGCTGAAGAGCAAGCATGTTGTGATCATCTCTACTGAAGGGAGGAGAGTTTTCTCTAGCATAACTAGAAGTCTGGACAACACTAAATTCCTAGGCCTTGCAGCAGGGCCCCTCCGTCTCCAGGCACCAGACCTCCTAAGGACAACAAGCAGTTAGAAATATTGCATGTATGTGTGTGTGTCTGTGTTTTCTTTCCCTCTGTCTCTTATGTATTTCTAGAAGTCCAAACTGGTGAGCTTGGCCTTCCTCCTTATCCTCCCCGCTGCCATCCTGCCACGGAGAAACCGGCTATGACGCCATGCTGCCCAGGACTCTGAAAGCAACCGATCGATAAAAACAAAACTATTATTTCTGATTTAATTATTTCTGATTTAAAGCTTGTTTGTGTAACGCTTAAGACTAAGAGGTCACCGTGTGCTTATTCAGTATTCATGCTATATGACTAGACAGAGCCAATCATTTATTTTGTTAAATCTTACGATATGCATATGTATTAACCACGTACCAATCAGAATTGTGTATGTTATTGTTAAAACACGTTTTGCTTATGAAAGCAGGGACCACCCCTGCTTACTTCAGTTCAGGCTTATCCATCTTGTTGTGTGTAGGTTCTGGATTCTTTCTGCAGAAATAAATCCTATTTCTTACATGGATATACCTCATCATGCTGGTTATTCTAAGGGGAGAATTTTCTCTGCCCAACGTTATAAACAATTACACCCATTTTGAGGACCTCTACAAATCAATGAAGATGAAACTGAATAGCTTAGATTCATTATTTTGTTAATATTTAAACAAAAACAGTGTATTTTTATTAATCTGTTCATATGCCAGTGCTAAGAGGTATAATAAACGGTTCTGTTCCCATAAACAGTTCCGCAGGGAGAATATTCCCAGTCTGGCCAGGAGCAGGAGGCAGCTGGCAGAGACAGCCTCCAGTCAGCCTCTCCATCCTGCTGCTGCCGCTACTGTTTCAGCTAGGCAGGCATCGAGCTTGTGCACCAGAGGACAGGAAAGAATCTTATTTGAATTTCTGTATTCAGTTTGAATTTACTATAGTTTTTGTTTGCTTCTTTGCTATCAATTTTTGTTTCATACCACTATTTAAAATAAACAAAAAAAATTATCTACTTCAACTGTCATTCATTCCAGACATGCACTTGATAAGATGAATGAACACTCACTAGTGAAACGGCTCCATAGGCAACCAGTCCCCGCTCTCTCGTGCACTCTGTGCTCTGTAATCTCTGTAGCAATCGTCACATACGACTCTGCTTCTCTCTGTATGAAAGTCCTGTAAAGTGTCCTCTGTGAGGTCTATGTCACATCCATGGCATATGGCTATGTAGTGTAGAACACAGCACACCACAAAGAATGCACTGACTTTCTGAGGGCTGTACAGTGATGTACCACCCAGTCCATCCAAAATTCCAAAATGCATTTTCAACGAGGATTCATTACGAGGTAGCTAAGCCACTGACTGACATGCTTGTCACAATCAACACCCTGAGCCGATCAGAGGAGGATGGGTTCCCCCCTTGAGCTTGGTTCCTTCCGAGGTTCCTTCCTATCTGCCACAGGGAGATTTCCTTGCCACTGTCGCCTTAGGCTTGCTCCTGTGGGGGTTCAGGCCAGGGTTGTCTGTAAGCGCATTGTGACGACTGCCGTAAAATACGCTATACAAATAAATTTGATTGATTAAAGCCAAGGCCATACACATAGGCATAGCCTTCAACATTACAAATAGTATTTTCCCCTGGTTTCATTTTACTCTTGCTTCAGGGGAAAGGCCAAAAAAGCTTGGTACACCTAGCCACTGACACACAATGTTAGAATGGCCTCGAGCTGACCAGATGAAGGGCCCTTCCGGTAGCCGAATGCCGTTTCACATAGTCATCACTTCAGCCGGAGACTAACTACTAACAACATGTTGGCGTATGGTGGTTTTGGGGGTTTCTGCTGCTGCCCCCTCCCGGTCTTATCCATGCATGCTTGTATGGATGGCAATGAGTGAGGATTCATTTACACTGATGTAGGTAGTAGTATATTTCCTCCGGTTTAGTTTAAATCTCGGCGCTCAAGGGGAAATACCGACAAGCTGTCGGTACACATAGCCTAATATTACATCTCACATAGTATGTTCCCCTGGTTTATTAATTAATAATTCATCTAACTATTGGCCTCAGGGGAACGTCCAACATGCTGTTGGTACACATAACTACTGATCCGCATAACGCTAGACAGCATCGAGCTGACTGGACCAAGGGCTTCTTCCAGGTGGCGTACACATAGTCATCACATCATTGTTGAACATGTGCTTCGCTGCTCATACTGCTGCTGCTAAGGCTCCTACGCTGCTGCCGTTACTGCTACCGCTGCTCCTGCTGCTGCTACTACTGGCTCTTCCGGTAGACTTATGCAATGAGTGAGGATTCATTTACACTGATGCAGTCGGTAGTATATTTCCCCCGGTTTAGTTTAAATCTCGGCGCTCGAGGGGAAATACCGACAAGCTGTCGGTACACATAGCCTAATATCATATCACACATAGTATGTTCCTCTGGTTTATTAATTAAACATACATCTAATTATTGGCCTCAAGGGAACATCCAACATGCTGTTGGTACATATAACCACTGATCCACGTAAAAAATAGACGGCCTCAAGCTGACTGGACGAAGGGCTTCCTCCAGGTGGTCGTACACATAGTCATCACATCAGCCGGAGACACTTATTAATAGCATGTTGGCATATGGTTGTTTTGGGGTTTGGCTGCTGGCCTCCCGGCCTTATCCACGCTGATGGAAGACAGCATTCCCAAGTTTGTCTCCTTTCATTGTATAATTCATCTCATAAAAAACAGGTTTTCAACATACAAAAATGCCAAGTTACTCAAAAGTATTGATATCAAAATGACGCCAAGTTACGGTACTACAAACAATATAGGCTATCTTGCCTCAACGAAATGACATAAGATGTATTTCAAAGCAATGCTACCCAATATACCCAATATAAGTCACTTGGCCCTGTGTTTTGTAACCTTACCATTGAACAATATCATGCAAACTTTGTGTCAGATGAAAGAGTCAAATATTTCGAATTGCCTCATAGAAATTAATGGACAAAACTACTGCTGAGTAACTACAGGAAGCATATTTCTCCAGAAAACATGTTTGTACTTGCTTCTGAACTGAATTTGAGTACATGTGCAAGTTATTGTATATTTGCTACGTACAATAAATACTGCATGTAAAATACATATTGTACATACATACTTAGAGAACTTCTTTATCCCCATGGGGACATTTCCCTCGCTGCATGTTACATTTACATTTACGAACACACACTTATACCAAGAAACATACTATCATTCACGCAACAGAAAGGCTGGGCAGCGAAATACATACATACCAATACAAATTGTACATATACACGCCTATTGAATCAATCTTGACTGTGAGAGAGCCATCCAAACATATGTTTGGCCTGTCCATGTAGTGCATGCTTATACACACAGGGCCATTTCGTGGAGATGCACTTTTAGTGTTTGTAAGGTTTGTAAGGCATTTTGATAGGCTTATCTGCAGGTAGGAATCCTCTTCGCTGTTTTGCTAAACTAGAACCGGAAAACATGATAGTGGAGAATAGGAGCAGACGCATATATCCCAGCAGGCTTTGCATATGAGAAAATAACAACAGTGTGAGAGAAATTAGGATGAAATTATGAAATTGTTGAAACAATATGTTTTTAGCAGAATGGGCATGTAGGTGAAGGTTGACATGATCACGGAGTATAGTGCGAAGTAAATGGAGTGACCATGAGCGAGCTTATATTCCTTATCGAACAGTATATATAACAGTCGCCATAAAGCATCAGCTGTTAAAGTGGAGGGTTAAGTAACGTGTGAAATCTATTGCACTGCTGTGTTTTTTCATGTTCAGTACTAGTAGTTATAATTATGAGTGAATCATGTTTTTAAAAGTTATGTTTTAATGGGGAGTTGCAGAACGTTCATACGTAGTAATTGTTTTTATGTGGCTAGATAGAGAACAGGGCGAGGTAACATGAATGTAGAAACGTGGCGTTTGCTGATAAGAAGGTTTTGTACAGTAGCCAAGTGAAGAAATGTAGTTAGTAGAAATGGCGCAGCTGTGAACTGGTGTAACTTTTTAATAAAAGGAATACATTTGCCATCATGAAATGCATATGGGTGGCCGTGAGTGAGTTTTGGTAAAGAAAATATAAAAGCGTAAGAAAACGTTAGTGTAAAAGAGGGAATTATCTGCCTGAGGGCGAGGCGGTATTCAATCCTTCAACCGGAGGTTTACCAGTCTGTGACTTTGTTAGTGCAGCACCATGACATAGCTATGCAATGCGTGAAATAGCATTAGAAAACCTGTCCGTGGTTTTAAAGAACACAGGCCAGTAAGCACAGAAGAGCTCCCGTTGAATCCATATGGCTTTGCAATATTGTAGCCGGTTAATAACTGAACGTGCAGACGGTACGTCATAATTCAGTGTATACTTTCGGTGAACGGCGAGTAGATATGGTGCAAAAGCAATAATTGAGAAGTAGTAGAAAATTATTAGTGAGGGTAAAAGCAGATTAAAGAAACACGTTCCTAGCTGGGCTTGAACCTCAGACCCCGTGTTCCCAAGCCTGTAACCTTACCCACTAGGCCACAGGTGGACTAGCTGTTTGTACTGAAAATGTTTCAGAGTAAAAAGGTATGGGTATTTTGCGTGTGTATGCGAGTTTTTCATTGGGTTGTGTAGGTGAAGATTTGGTGGGTGTCGGTAAAATGTCCAATGGGGAGACATGTTATTAGTGGGATAGGCGGCAGGAAAAATAAGAATGAGAAGAAGAAGAAGAAGAAGAAGAAGAAGAAGAAGAAGAACAAGAAG
Source organism: Anguilla rostrata (assembly GCF_018555375.3). Classification (NCBI taxonomy): domain Eukaryota; kingdom Metazoa; phylum Chordata; class Actinopteri; order Anguilliformes; family Anguillidae; genus Anguilla; species Anguilla rostrata. Next base: position 7,778 of record NW_026985869.1, read on the forward strand.
GAGAAAACGCAAAATCCCCTTAGTTTGGGGCTTTATTGTGTGGACATGTGAAGTTGTTTATGAAATCTGTCTGTTGAAATGGGGTCAGAATGTACAGAATTTAATGTTTTTAAGGGCTGAGTGTCTGTGGCTGTTGTGGTTATTTCTGTGGGGAACCCTGAAAAGTGCCGAACTCTCGGTGCTGTATAGGTATGGGGCATGCACCCGCCAAGGCGTAACTTGGCGGGATGGCATACCTGCCATCCCAATCAGGAGGCACTGGTGTCAAAACTTAAAAACCAAGAGCTAAAGAATGTGATGCAGCTTGTTGTGCGAGTCATAAACTTCATTGAGGCCAGGGCATTTAATCACCAGGAATTCCATGCACTTCTGGAGAAATACCAGGCAGAGTACGGGGATCTGGTGATGCACAACGAAGTGAGATGGCTATCGCGTGGCCGGGTGCTTGAACGATTCTGTACTCAACTTCCTCACATCCCTGATTTTCTTGCAAGCAAGGGGAGGGCTGAGCCAAAGTTTGAGGACCCACACTGGATATTACAGCTGACACTCCTCACTGACATGAGAAATGAATTTGAAAGGAGATTTCAAGATGTTGTGGGTATAGGGAGCTTTTCAATTTCATTGAGACACCTTTTAATGTGCCATTGTCAAGCCTTACACCTGCTCTGAAAAACCTTTGTCCAGACCTTGCTGTAATACAGAGTGAGATTGTTGAGCTACAGGTCAACGATGTACTGAAAACTGAGCTCAGATCAGGCGTTGCTCATTTCTGGAGCATAGTCCAAGCCTCAGATTATACACATTTAAAGCTTTGTGTGCAGAAGGAAATGAGCTTTTTTGTGAGCACTTACTCATGTGAGGCAACATTTTCTATAATGAGCATTGTCAAAAGAAAAGATAGAAGTAGGCTTACAGATGTGCATCTTGATTGTTTGACTAGGATTGGAACCACTAACTACAAGTTTTGCATGGAGAAAGTCAAGGGACAGCTAAAACATGAGAGCCTCAACAAATTGATACAAATATAACAGAAAAATAACATATACATTTTTGTGAACTTTTTTTATTTCATGTTGATAATGCTTATGTATAATTGCATATGTACATACATACATAAGATGAGTTCCACTCCCATCCTTACACACTGACACACAAGTATTATACCTTTTAATAATGCAATGTAATAATGAATTGAGAATAAAAAGAGATGTAAGAATGGAAAGCATGGTACTGTATTTTTTTTTAAACATACACAAAGATGGTATATATCTTGAGTGATGATTATAAAAACATATGAGTTATATCTGCAATCTCTGTAGCTCTTTGAGTAATGGTCTTACTCATAAGTGGCTCTCCTAAGAAAATTAGTGAGTACCACTGAACCACGGCATCAACTGGAATTACACTGCATCGCCATCTAGTGGCTGTATGAGAACACCACAACTGATTATTGCCACTAACTTTTACTGCTGGTAGACACTAGATTTTTAAAAAAGTGGTGTTTTTTGAAAATTCCACACATTGCACCTATGTTCTGTGAGTCCTTGCCCTATAATCCATCCATTCATTTCATTCGTGCACACTTTTGCGAATATAACAGGCTAATTATTGCGTTGCATTTAATTATTATTGTAACAATGATGATAATAATGATAATAAAAGCCTGATATATTAAGTCATGTTTTTCTTTTAAAACCCCTTATCAACATGTTTGGTAGACCTTGTGGAGTAATATAAACTGCACAAAAAATTTAATAAGTCGGGACATTTGAAAGAATTAGAATACTTATCTAAGAAATACTCCTGTAAATGATGTCATCCTTTAATTGATAGGAGCTAGAGCCAGAACATTGATCTCTGAATCAGGCTATTCCACACAACATGTCTGCTTACAAAGGTATAATATCCAGACTATTACTTGGTTCTGG
>NW_026985870.1:0-9608 GCF_018555375.3 Anguilla rostrata
GTGAAGGTGTGCTCCTTATGGAGCTCACCCTCCCATGGGAGGAGGGGGCAGAAGCAGCCTATGAGTGGAAACGCCTGAAGTACTCCGACCTGGCAGCGGAGTGTGAGAGTGTAAGGAGTGTAAGGAGGTTGGTTAGAGAGCGACAGTATATCCAGTGGAGGTGGGACGCTGGGGGTTCACCCGCCAGTCAGTGCTCTACCTTCTGGAGAACACGGGCATGGCAGGGGCAAGGCTGAGGAGGGCAGCTAGAGGGCTGGCTGAAGAAGCAGAGAAGGGGGGCTGGCTCAGAGAGAGGGGGGGAGAGTCGGCAAACACCCACTGCACCCAAAACAACAGCAGAGGGTGGCAACTGGCCTTCTGGATCAGTTTGAGCCTCTTTGTGTTCCTGGAGTAGAGGCTCCCAGCCCAGCACACACAGGTGTAGAACAGGACACCGGCCACAATGATCTGGTAGAACATGGCCAGCATCCTGCTACACACACCAAATGAGCGTAGCCTCCCCAGAAAGAAAAGCCTTCAGTCAAGTAGGGCCTCCAAAGACACAGACCACAGTATCAAACCATCTATCTATATGATCGAGTGAACATGGTATATATGTGTTTGTGTGTGTGTTTGTGAGCGTGTGTGTGTATGTTGTGCATGTGCGTGCGTGTGTGTGTATTGATGCGCTGTGTACGTGCTCTGTGTGTACAATAAAAATGAGCATCTTCAGTGCATCAACCAGTGCAGTGTTTCTTTGAAATTACACCCCCATCCTCATGCTAAATGGAATTTAATAAAACCATTATGTGCCGTGGCAGGAGCTTGAAATAGTTGAAAATATCAGAGTATTTACTTTTGCTATCAGACCTGTGGGCTGTACTGGAATACTGGAAACATAAAGTTTACAAAGTTGATGCTTTCCGCCATCCGGTGGTCTTGTGACGCTACTACAAGGGACTGAACTCCAGAGGGTGAGACTCAAGGCAGAAGTTGGGAGTTTCTAAAACGTTGACTGCTTACTCCGGTTCCCTCTGTCTAATATAACATTTTTTGAAAAGATCTGAAACTAGGGCCTAATATAGGAAATCAGGAATGGTGAAAATATTTTTCATGGCACTGTACATGAGGTAGACTGGTTTCCTTTAACAGGCTTTAATATAAGGGGCACCAGGGACACACACACTACACAGCCTGCAGAGGAATTCTCAGAAGTTTTCTAATGCCACACACCAGTATGGAGTATATTATCTTAACAGGAGCGAGCTTGTCTGAGTAACGTTTTCCCTGTTGTAATTACAGCAAACACCCATGTGATAGAGCCACAGCCATGACATGACCTTATGTTCAGTCTTAATAGTTAATTAATGGATTATTTTACTCTGCTTGGATGAGAAAAATAAACATTTACCACATTTCAGCTTGTGCGCATGTATATTTTATAATGGAATAGAACACAAAAGCTGTTTTTCATGCCGGAGGAAGACCTTTCATAAGCAGCTCTGACATGCAGTCATATGAGTGCCAAAAGGGGATCGCTAGAGAGCGATGGAACGCAGATCCCTGTCTGACTGAACCTTCCCGTACCCTGGGCAACACAGGCACCAATCGTGCGTCGCCCTGTGGAGCTACCGGCTCGGTCCGGATTCGACCCAAGGCCGTGAGGCTCATCCATGCACCTCAGCGTGGTGCCTTAACTGAATGAGCCATCCAGCAGCCCCAAGCCTAATTTCAATAAAATTACACCTTACCAGCATCTTGTTATGTTTCTGTTGTCACTTCACTTTTTAGTTGACTATCTGCTTTTCTCCTGCACAATCTTTGTTTCGGTTTTGTAGTATGGGCGTGGTTTTCTCTTTCTCTCTCTCTCCCCTCAGCTGATCACTCTCACCTGTTCTGGCCGCATTCTCATGCACTGGCTAATCACTCATTTCATTCACCTGTTCCCTGTTTGCATGTTCACGCTCCGTTCAATTATCTCCCATTTAACTCACCTGGTTTTTTTGGTATATATTCTGTGTTTCCCTGTTCTTCCTTGCCAGATTGTGCCTCCTGTTTACCGTGCCTTTCCAGCGTTTACCTCTCGTTAGTCTGACTCGTGTTTTGATCTTGCCTGTTTACCCGACCACCGATTTTTTGCCTGCCGACTTTGTTTTGCTGATTCCTGTTCTGATCTCCGCCTGTTTAACGACTTCGATTTTTGCCCCGGTGGATTTTTCTGGTTTTTGATCTTTGCACAAACTGACTACGAGACTGCCTGCTGTATTGTGTACCTTTGAATTAAACATCTCCTTCGGGAGTTTCGACACTCAGTTGTACAAGTCTGCATTTGGGTCCACCACACCCCGACCCGTGACAGAACAATCTGGCCAGTATGGACCCAGCGGACCCAGAGCACCTGCGCAACGCCCTCGCCAGCCAAGGCAGCACTCGTGGGACGGCACGAGCAAGCCCTCCGTGAGATCCGGTATTCGCTGACAGCACTCGCTGGTCAGATGCAGCAGCTGACCACCCGCCTCCCGGCTCCCGCTCCCGAAGCCCCGACGGCTCCTCCCGACCCGGTCCAGCTCTACACCCACGCAGCCCTCCTGCCCAGGGAGCCGCACACTCCTGCTCCGGAGCGCTACGCTGGAGACTTGGGGAAGTGCGAGGCGTTTCTAATGCAGCGTTCGCTCGACCTTCAACCAGCAACCCACCACTTACAACAACGATGGGAAAAAGATTTCTTGCATCGTGGGGCTGCTGAAAGGATCTGCATTAGACTGGGCCACAGCAGTTTGGGAGAGCCAACCTCCTACAAACTTCACCTGCTCCAGTTTCGTTGCAGAAATGCGAGAAGTCTTTGATCGCCCCGTTTGCGGGAGAGACTATAATCAGCGCCTGCTGTCGATGCGCCAGGGCACGCGCAGCGCGGCGGCATTTTCAGCTGAGTTCCGGACTATCGCTGCGGAATCAGGATGGAACGACACTGCGCTCCAGGGGGTCTTCAGAGACGGGTTGTCCGAGGCCTTGAAGGATGAACTGGCTGCAAGAGACGATCCCGACAACCTCGATGCCCTGATCGCGCTGCTGGCCATCAAGCTGGACAACCGCCTCCGTGAGCGCCGCAGAGAGACGGCCAGACGCCAACCCTCAGCGAGCCCTTCAGCGGCCAGACGGCCAGACGCCAACCCTCAGCGAGCCCTTCAGCGGCCAGACGGCCAGACGCCAACCCTCAGCGAGCCCTTCAGCGGCCAGACGGCCAGACGCCAACCCTCAGCGAGCCCTTCAGCGAAATTCAGTTCCAGTCCCGGCATCAGTGCACCCCCGAGTTCGACTGTGCCCCGCACGCCCAGCGAGGAGCCAGTGCAGCTCGGAAGAGCCCGCCTCACGCAAACGGAGCGTATGCGGCGAATCAGGACGGGACTTCGCATTTACTGTGGCACAGCCGGTCACGTATTATCCTCCTGTCCTATTCGGCCAAAAGATATTAGAGTGGGGACCCTGGTGAGCCGTACCACTTCCCCTTCTACCGCCCAGTCTGGCCCGCTGCTCGATGCCACACTGGTTCAGGACCAACAACCCCTCAGGCTACAGGCGTTGGTCGACTCTGGCGCCGACAAGAATTTCTTGGACGCCGAACTGGTCGCTCATTTTTGGCCTGCCAACTTTGTTTTGCTGATTCCTGTTGCCTTCCGATTCTGTACTTTTGCCACGGTGGATTTTTCTGGTTTTTGATCTTTGCACAAACTGACTATGAGACTGCCTGCTGCATCGTGTACCTTTTGAAGGTATGCAATTGTCCAAGTCTGCATTTGGGTCCACCACACTGCAACCTGTGACACATCTATAAGAAATGCTAACTACCATACAATATGCCAAATAATCTCTGAATTGATAGGAACCACTCAAAGCAGGCACATGAGGCAGACAGGAAATCATCAGGTCAGACGACATGTTCCCACTGTAACAGAATTTAATACAATATGCACCAGGGAAATACCCAGTGCACAGCATGCAGTGGCATTCTCCAAAGACTCACTAAGTTATCTCAGTCTTGATAGTAGTTTATAAGCATCACACCTCATATGGTCACATCTCACAGGCATGAAGGCTCTGTCTGTGGTCACACACGCATGTTACATCAGTAATTAGGCATCTCAGCACACAACACAACAGCACACTATAGTGCCTGGGACGGGGGCGGTATATCACTATGGTGGGTGCCAGAGCGTTTCGGGTCCTCTCAGGAGTGCACTCGGGACAGCCCTGAGCTGAATTCCATCCTCCCCGTAGCTCTCCATCGCTCCTCTCCCTCATCGTCACGGTAACTGGGAATGTGGAGACTGGGACAAGACTGCAGGTCTAGGCAGAAGTGGCCAGGAGTGCATACAGAAATACGGAAACATACACTTCCTTTCACTACCTTAAGCCTCCAAGCAGCTGTACACCGCAGAACACAGTCTGAAGTGCATTAATCACTGCAGGTTTGCCACTGAATCTACAGGAACTGAGGCAGAGCAGTGAAAGAATGGGCAGTGATTCACTATGTGCGCTCATATAGACATGAAAACTGTTTCTCTGATCGATCAAACATTGTCTGAATTATTTGTAAAACTCCGGTCAGCAGACGAGGTGGTGGAGCTGGTGGCCCTCGAACGCTTTATCGATGGCCTCCCGGCAGAGACGGCGAATTGGGTGAGGTGCCATCGGCCGACCGGGTTGGCGGCCGCCGTCACCCTGGCGGAGGACCACCTGGCGCTCTACCCCCGCGGCCAGTCACAGCAGCAGCAGCAGCAGCAGCAGCAGCAGCAGCAAGGACGGGCAGACACGGCTCCGCGCAGGAGAGCCCTTCCTCGTTCCCTTCCTTCCCCCCTTTCTTCCTCCCTTCCCCGTGCCCAAACCTCCGCATTTTCCCGCAACAACCCTTTTGTTTCTGTTTCCCCAGCCCCAGGCTCAGTGGCGGCGGGATACGACCCACAGAGAGCTCCTCAGACGCCCGGACCGGGGTGTTGGCGGTGCGGACAACCGGGTCACCTGCGCCGCGAGTGCCCGCTCATGGAGGTGGGGCAGGTGGTTCGTGTTGTCGGCCCGCCCACCTCCGCTCCCGACCCAGACGGAGCGTACTGTATTCCGGTAAGGATTCAAGGGAGTGAACACCAGGCGCTGTTGGACTCAGGGGCTATGCAGACCATGATTCGACAAAGCCTGGTTCGACCCGAGGCGTTGTTAGAAGCATCAATGGTATCTATAAGGTGTGTGCATGGGGATTTACACGCGTACCCTATCGTCTCAGTGGAAATTCGGTGTCAAGGGAAAAAGCATAAAATAAAGGCTGCGGTTAGCTCCCGCCTCTCGCACCCTCTGATTTTAGGCACTGATTGGCCGGGGTTTCGCCAGGCAGCTGGTAAGGTAGGGGGGGTGCGTTCACGACGGGTAGGGCTGTGTGATGTGTGTGCTGCTGTCAGCGGTGACGCGGGGTCGTCCGACGCGGCAGAGGGGGAGCCGGCATCAGTGGAGCCTCCGGGGGAGACTCCGCAGGTACCGGTGTTTCGCCCCATGGAGGATTTCCCACTCGAGCAGTCTCGTGATGACACCCTACGCTTTGCCTTTGACCGCGTGATGTCCATTGATGGTCAACAGGTGCGCCCTGATGCAACACTCACTCACCCGTATTTTGTAATAATTCGGGATAGGTTATACAGAGTGTGTCGTGACACTCAGACTAACGAGGAAATCACCCAATTGCTGGTGCCTAAAAGCTCTCGGGAAATGGTTTTTCAGACGGCTCATTTTAACCCCATGGCTGGTCATTTAGGGTATGAGAAAACACTGAACCGGATAATGGCCCGCTTCTATTGGCCGGGCATTTGGGCCGACGTGCGTCGGTGGTGTGCGTCGTGCCCTGAATGCCAACTCGTAAATTCCCCGGCTATACCAAAAGCGCCGTTGCGCCCCCTTCCGCTAATGGAGGTCCCTTTTGAGAGAGTGGGGATGGACCTCATCAGGCCGTTTGATCGGAGCACGCAGGGATACCGTTTCGTGTTAGTTCTGGTGGATTATGCGACAAGGTATCCCGAAGCAGTTCCTTTGCGCAGCATTTCGGCAAAAAGTGTTGCGCAGGCATTGTTTCAAATAATCTCCCGAGTCGGAATCCCGAAAGAGATTCTGACTGATCAGGGCACACAGTTTATGTCATGCACACTACGCGAGCTGTACGGGTTATTGGGCATTCGTTCTATTAGAACCAGCGTGTACCATCCCCAAACGGATGGGCTGGTTGAGCGTTTTAATAGAACATTGAAGTCTATGATCCGGAAGTTCGTTCATGAGGATAGCCGTAATTGGGATAAGTGGTTATCTCCTCTGGTGTTTGCAGTGCGGGAGGTTCCCCAGGCCTCCACGGGATTTTCTCCCTTTGAACTACTGTTCGGTAGGAAACCCCGGGGGATATTGGACCTAGTTAAAGAAAACTGGGAGGAGGGTCCGAGTCCTAGTAAAAATGAATTACAGTACGTGCTGGACCTGCGAGCAAAACTCCATACACTGGGTAAGTTGTCACGGGAGAATTTGCTCGAGGCGCAGGCACGTCAGCAACAGCACTACAACAGAGGAGCTAAACTACGGCAATTTTCACCGGGAGATAAAGTTCTTGTGTTACTCCCTACCTCTAGTTCTAAATTACTCGCCAAGTGGCAAGGGCCCTTTGCGGTCACACGGCGAGTGGGGGAGGTTGACTATGAGGTAGAGCGTACTGATAGAGAGGGGGCAAAACAGATTTATCACCTCAATCTCCTGAAAGCGTGGAAGGAGGTGGTGGCTGTCTCTCTGGTTACGGTGGATAAGGAGAGAGATGAGCTGGGGCCGGAGGTACCAAATTCATCCAATCAGATCTCAACCCTTTCAGATGACCATCTCTCACCGAATCAGAGAGCAGACCTTGCCTTGTTGCAAAAGCGTTTTGCTGATGTGTTTTCCCCCTACCAGGACGCACGCACCTCATACACCACCACATTGAGACTTCCCCGGGGTGACGGTGCGGACCCGCCCCTATAGATTGCCGGAACACAAAAAGAAATTGGTTCAGGCAGAAATAAAGGCAATGCTAGAGCTGGGGGTAATAGAGGAATCCCACAGTCCCTGGAGTAGCCCCATTGTGCTGGTAGGTAAGCCTGATGGGTCTATTCGCTTCTGTGTGGATTATAGAAAGGTAAATGAAGTGTCACGGTTTGATGCTTATCCAATGCCTCGGGTCGACGAGCTCTTGGATCGGCTTGGCACGGCTCAATTTTTTTCGACGCTGGATTTAACCAAGGGTTACTGGCAGATTCCCTTATCTGCCAAATCTAAGGAAAAAACGGCTTTCTCCGCTCCGGATGGTTTGTACCAATTCAGGACACTTCCGTTTGGGTTATTCGGAGCCCCTGCCACCTTCCAGCGCCTAATGGATCGGGTATTGCGTCCGCATGCTGGTTATGCTGCTGCCTATCTGGATGATGTAATCATCCATAGCAGCAGTTGGGAGCAGCATTTGCAGCATGTGGGGGCAGTGCTCGAATCCTTAAGGCAGGCAGGGCTCACGGCTAACCCAAAGAAGTGTGCTATTGGCCGAGCGGAGGTACGGTATTTGGGGTACCACTTGGGAAGTGGACAGGTGCGGCCTCTAGTGGACAAAACCGCGGCGATTGCAGCCTGTCCCCGACCCAAGTCAAAAAAAGAGGTAAGGAGGTTCTTGGGGCTGGCCGGCTATTACAGGAGGTTCATCCCGGCATTTTCGGAGCTAACCAGCCCCCTAACTGACTTAACCCGAAAAGGTGCCTCAGATCCGGTCCAGTGGACGGAACCGTGCCAGCGGGTGTTTGAGAGGGTAAAAGAAGCTCTCTGTGGGGAGCCGCTCTTGTTCACACCTAACTTCTCTCTCCCTTTTGTTTTGCAGACCGACGCGTCGGACAGAGGGCTGGGGGCTGTTTTGACCCAGCAGGTGGAGGGAGTCGACCGCCCCGTGCTGTACATTAGCCGAAAACTGTCACAACGGGAGGCGAAGTACAGCACGGTGGAAAAAGAGTGCCTCGCCATTCGGTGGGCGGTCGGAGCCCTCCGGTATTACCTTCTGGGTCGCCCATTCACCCTCTGTTCGGACCATGCCCCCCTCCAATGGCTTCACCGCATGAAGGATACCAACGCCCGGATCACTCGGTGGTATCTGGCTTTGCAGCCTTTTAACTTCAAGGTGATCCATAGACCGGGTGTACGGATGGTCGTGGCGGACTTCCTCTCTCGCCCCCAGGAGGGGGGGGGAGGGGGGGGGTTGGTCATCGGCCGGATGGCTCCCCGGCCTAAGTCGGGCGGTGGGGGTATGTGGTGGGGTGGGCGTGGTTTGAGCGTCGGCTGCAGAGAGAGAGAGTGTGAGAGGAGCGGCTCTCGGATCCTTCGTCACGACTGTCAGCTGGAGGTAATCAGCGCCGATAATTGTTAATTGTTTAATTGCGCTGATTGCCTCTGATTGCTTTCAACAGTGAGCCTGGGGTTTTTAAAAGGAAGACCGGAAGCTGGAGCGAGAGGGCTGACAACAAGACGGCTGCGGAACCGTCGTTTGTGTGTAATAGTTCTGTAAAAACGCATCGGTAAATAAAAGAGCACGGAAGTGCTGATTAAGGAACCACTGTCTCCCGTGAGTGTGTGTTTAAACAGGAGGGGTGGCACTCACTTGCCACAATTATTATTGCTACTACTAATAATAATGATAATAGTAATATTCATCGGTTTATGAGTGAAGACCACACAGCACCGAGTGCCCCCGAAAGTACAGGAAGCATAGATAAACCCTTCAGACGTGGCCTTAAAACCATCTGAGCATAGATTTTGTACATGAGATGTGATGCACAAGTCAGCATGTGCCTGTTTACTCTGTACATTCAGATCAACCAGCCTGAGTCCATGTTCAGAGCAGGAATGCTGTATAATGTGTGTGTGCTTACACGCCAATATGAATCATCACTCCTAAGAGACAAGTAGGATGGTGTTAACTCTGCTCCTGTTGTCTGTCATCCACGTTAGCCAGGGGGAATCCCCTGGAAACCAGCTACGACGCCGGGAAACCCCCTTGAAACCGATGTCAGATCGGGGAGTCGCAGGCAAGCAAATTCATTACAAACTACAAATTTATTCAATCAATTACTCATTCAATTGTCTGGTCGGGACCACAAGCCGGACATTTACAAATAATTTAAGAAACGGAACCTTATTTGTTCGCAGCGTTCAGTGTGGCACTGAGTCGAGGAAGGATTACTATGTACAGGATTCCAAAGGAAAACTGCCACGTTATGGGGTAATAATGGGGGGGGAAACAATATTTACGACACCCTTATCACTGTCTTTTTGCCTCCATCTGGAATTCAACACCCAAGTATTCGTAAGCAACCCCAAATCCCAAAACCCCAACCCAAAAGTTTTATTATACGTTTAACTTGTAGGTACGTTTTAGGTAAAAGTTTTCAGCACCTCAACTAAAAACATTCAAACTCAATATTTTACAACTCAAAACATTTTAAAGTTACCCTGCCTTCCCGTGTTAAGCAATTAGGGTATTACTTTTTTTCCCTAAGAGGGATTTTAAAAAAAAGTAAAAAATTATTTTTTGTAGTCCTATA
>NW_026985871.1:0-5585 GCF_018555375.3 Anguilla rostrata
TTTGCTATGGTGTTCCAGGTGGTTGCTATGGAATTCTAGACGGTTGCTAGGGAGTTTTAGGCGGTTGTTATGGTGTTGCTAGGTTGTTGCTATGGAGTTAGAGCTGGTTGCTAGGATGTTGCTAGGGGTTGCTATGGAGTTTTAGGCGGTTGCTAGGTCTTTACTGAGTCCAATGTCGCCACCCATAGTTCTCTATGACAAACGGTTCAAAAGTTATGGAATATCAAACATCGGCCAATCAGGAAGGGGGGCGAGGCTGATCTACACCAATGGACAAGGGACTCTCTACCATGGCCAATGAGGCATTGCACAATTTGCGGGAATTTTTTCCCTATAGAGATGAATGGCAGAATGTTCAAATCTAGAGAGAGACCAGAGTACTGCTGCTAGAAGAGACCATTGTGACATCACAAGGGTGAGAAGACAGAGCATTGTGACATCACAATGGTGAACATTCCGCCATTCATTCTCTATGGGAAAAATTGCCCACAAAAATTCAAATTTTTCCAAAACCGTCCACTCAATCTTTCCAAAAAGTAATAGCACACCATTCCCGATCAAGCCGCTCGATTTGACATATTGCACGTGTATGTGGTGCGAAAACTCTGGGAGGAGTAGCGGTCCAAAAAATGGGTGGAAAGATAGAATAATAATAACTAGACAATTCCTGCAGAAATTGTGATGTGTGGTTGCCGCCAACGCAAAGTCAACTTTGTGCTGAACGGAGCGAACAGTTTCTGTAGCATGAGCAGAGACATAGTATGGTATACATGATATAACATCACGGCAACGAGTTCATTTGCAACACACGTATTCAGAGCTAAATTAACCCTTCATCAATACTTGAGATCAGCGATTTACTCACGGTATGCTGTGACGAGTGACGGCGAATCATAAAGCTAGCTGGCCACTTCAGAGGGTCTTGGAAAAACGTTATATCTGCACTGCACAACCGCTCCATTTTAAAAAGCAAGACAGGGCTAGGGAGATTAATGTGATTGATTTATGGTTTTACGTTAAGTTCAGCTCATTTTTACCATTCAAATAAAAACATTTAACTGTGCTGCAATTCAGAGTTTAATCTGTTACCTTAGATACGAACTCATAGACACAGGATAGCCTACTACGTGTTAGCCGAACCAAATTTCTGGAGTTAGACCGGACCTGAAACTGCTGCACACGTGCTGTTGACAGCGTTGTTCCAGTCTTCTGTACAGTCTGGCTTGTTTGAAAATTCGTTTATTCAGTAGCTGAGAGCATAAGCTTTCTAACCAGGTATAACAGCACGTCTATTTTTGTTTTTTTAATATCGTTTTTTTAGGTCAACCGTAAGCTATGTCATCATGTCATAGAACGTATTCGCTCTTTGTTAGCACTAGCATGCAAATACGCAAAGTCTGGCTTGTTTGAAAATTCGTTTATTCAGTAGCTGAGAGCATAAGCTTTCTAACCAGGTATAACAGCACGTCTATTTTTGTTTTTTTAATATCGTTTTTTTAGGTCAACCGAAAGCTATGTCATCATGCCATAGAACGTATTCGCTCTTTGTTAGCACTAGCATGCAAATACGCAAAGTCTGGCTTGTTTGAAAATTCGTTTATTCAGTAGCTGAGAGCATAAGCTTTCTAACCAGGTATAACAGCACGTCTGTTTTTGGTTTTATAATATCGTTTTTTTAGGTCAACCGAAAGTGCTCTCATTATCGCATTAAAGCCATGACTGTTTGTTAGCACTAGCATTCTAAGACGCTGCATGTGACGAAACGTCGTCAACGAATTTGCGTAATATCTCGTGAAATACTATTATTATTGAGGACTTCTGGGTATGCCTAAGCCATATGTTTGTTGATATACCTAGCTGACAGCGTTTTCATTTGTAATTTTTCATTTTGAATATCGTTCTTTCACTTCCGCAATCAGCTATTTCCAATCCTGTCTGCTGAGACCGTAGAGCTGAACGCATCACGTGTGCAAAGCCGACCAATGCTGTAACTTCACCGTTCGCATATGAATGACGTCACCTTCTCCATTCATCTCTATGGGGAAAAATTGGGCATAAAAATTAATATTTCTCAAAAACCGTGCAGCGAAACTTTCCACAAAGTAATAGCACACGATTCCCAAAGAAGCCGGTCATTTTGACATATGGCACGTGTATGTGGTGTGAAAACTCTGGGAGGAGTAGCGGTCCAAAAAATGGGTGGAATAATAATAATAATAATAATAATAAATAAATAATATGTGCAATAATAATAGTGTAGTTGCCCTAAGGCAACCACACTAATAATAATATGTGCAATAATAATAGTGTAGTTGCCCTAAGGCAACCACACTAATAATAATATGTGCAATAATAATAGTGTAGTTGCCCTAAGGCAACCACACTAATAATAATATGTGCAATAATAATAGTGTAGTTGCCCTAAGGCAACCACACTAACTAGACAATTCCTGCAGAAATTGTGAAGTGTGGTTGCCGCCAAGGCAAAGTCGACTTGTGCTGAACGGAGTGAACAGTGGTAGGTAGTTGCTATGATGTCTGAGGCAGTTGCTAGGGTGTTGCTAGGTGGATCTATGGAGTTCTAAGTGGTTTCATGGAATTCTAGGCGGTTGCTAGGGTGGTGCTAGGTGGTTGTTATGGAGTTCTAGTTGGTTGCTAAGGTGTTGCTAGGTGGTTGCTATGGAGTTATAGGCGGTTGCTTGGGTGTTGCTAGGCAGTTGTTATGGTGTTCCAGGTTGTTGCTAGGGTGTTGCTAGGCAGTTGTTATGGTGTTCCAGCTTGTTGCTGGATGGTTGCTATGGTGTTCCAGGTGGTTGCAAGGGTGTTGCTAGGTGGTTGCTATGGTGTTCCAGGGGGTTGCTAGGGTGATGCTAGGTGGTTGCTATGGAGTTCTAGGCGGTTGCTATGGTGTTGCTAGGTGGTTTCTATGGAGTCCTAGGCGGTTGCTAGGGTGTTGCTAGGTGGTTGCTTTTTAGTTCTAGGTGGTTGCTAGGGTGTTGCTAGGGTATTCTAAGTGGTTTCTAGGATGTTGCTAGGTGGTTGCTATGGAGTTCTTGGCCGTTGCTAGGGTGTTGCTAGGTGGTTGCTATGGAGTTCTAGGTGGTTGCTAGGGTGTTGCTAGGGTGTTGCTAGGTGGTTGCTATGGAGTTCTAGGCGGTTGCTAGGGTGTTGCTAGGTGGTTGCTATGGAGTTCTAGGTGGTTGCTAGGGTGTTGCTAGATGGTTGCTATGGAGTTATAGGTGGTTGTTAGGGTGTGCTAGGTCATTGCTATGGTGTTCCAGGTGGTTGCTAGGGTGTTGCTAGGAGTTGTTATGGTGCTCAGATTGTTGCTAGGGTGTTGCTAGGCGGTTGCTATGGTTTCAGGTGGTTGCTATGGGTGTTGCTAGGTGGTTGCTATGGGTTATAGCCAGTTGCTAGGGTGTTGCCAGGCATTTGCTATGGTGTTCCAGGTGGTTGCTAGTGTGTTGTTAGGTGGTTGCTATGGAGTTCTAGGCCTTGCTAGGGTGTTCTAGTTGGGTTGCTAGGGTGTTGCTAGGAGGGTTGCTATGGAGTTCTAGGCGGTTGCTAGGTCTTTACTGAGTCCAATGACGCGACCCAAGTTCTCTATGACAAACGGTTCAAAAGTTATGAAATATCAAATATCGGCCAATCAGGAAGGGGGGTGAGGCTGATCTCCACCAATGGACAAAGGACTCTCTACCATGTCCAATGAGGCATTGCACAATTTGTGGGCAATTTTTCCCCATAGAGATGAATGGCCGAATGTTCAAATCTAGAGAGAGACCAGAGTACTGCTGCAGAAGACAGGCATTGTGACATCACAAGGGTGAGAAGACAGAGCATTGTGACATCACAAAGGTGAACATTCCGCCATTCATTCTCTATGGGAAAAATTGCCCACAAAAATTCAAATTTTTCAAAAACCGTGCAACCAATCTTTCCACAAAGTAATAGCACACCATTCCCGATCAGGCCGCTCGATTTGACATATTGCACGTGTATGTGGTGCGAAAACTCTGGGAGGAGTAGCGGTCCAAAAAATGGGTGGAATAATAATAATAACTAGACAATTCCTGCAGAAATTGTGAAGTGTGGTTGCCGCCAACGCAAAGTCGACTTTGTGCTGAATGGAGTGAACAGTGGTAGGTAGTTGCTATGATGTCTGAGGCAGTTGCTAGGGTTTTGCTAGGTGGTTCTATGGAGTTCTAAGTGGTTTCATGGAATTCTAGGCGGTCGCTAGGGTGGTGCTAGGTGGTTGCTATGGAGTTTCAGGTGGTTGCTATTGAGCTCCAGGTGGTTGCTAGGGCATTGCTAGGTGGTTGCAAGGGTATGCTAAGTGGTTGCTAGGATGTTGCTAGGTGGTTGCTATGGAGTTCTGAGGCGGTTGCTAGGGTGTAGCTAGGCAGTTGTTATGGTGTTCCAGGTGGTTGCTAGGGTGTTGCTAGGTGGTTGCTATGGAGTTATAGCCGGTTGCTAGGGTGTTGCTAGGCATTTGCTATGGGTTTTTAGGGAGTTGCTGGGGGTTTTCAAGGGGAAATTTTAGGTGGCTGCTAGGATTTGGGAAGGTGGGTTTCTATGGAGTTATAGGGAGTTGCTAGGGGTTGCTAGGCTTTTTCTATGGAGTTTTTAGCTGGTTGCTAGGGTTTTGCTAGGGATTTGCTAATTTGGGGTTCCAGGGGGTTGCTAGTGTGTTGTTTGGTGGTTGCTAGGGGGTTCCAGGTGGTTTTTCTAGGGGGGTTTCTAGGGTATTCTAAGTGATTGCTAAGATGTTTTTCTAGGGGGTTTGGCTAGGAGTTATAGGTTTGGGTTTCTAGGGTTTTTGCTTTGGGATTGTTATGGTGTTCCCCAAATGGGTTTCTAGGGTGTTGCTAGGGGGTTTTCTTGGTGTTCCCGGTGGTTGCTAGGGTTTGCTAAGGGGGTTGCTATTTAGTTCTAGGCAAATTGCTATGGGGTTCCCAGGTGGTTGCTATGGAATTCTAGGGGGGTTGCTACGGTTTTTGCTAGGTGGGTTTCTTTTGGAGTTCTAGGCCGTTGCTTTGGGTGTTGCTAGGTGGGGTTGCTATGGGTTTTTTAGGGGGTTTTCTAGTGTGTTGCTAGGGGGTTGCTATGGAGTTCAAAGGGGGTTGCTATGGTGGGTTCTTTGGTGGTTGCTATGGGGTTCCAGGGGCTTGCTAGGGGGGTTTGCTAGGTGGTTGGGTATTGGGGTTCTAGGCAGTTGCTATGGTGTTGCTAAAGGGGGTTGCTTTTGGAATTCTAGGCGGTTGCTATGGTGTTGCTGGGGGTTTTCTATGGAGTTTTTTAGGCCCTTGCCTTAAAGGGGTTTTTCTAGGGGGTTGCTATGGAGTTCTAGGTGGTTGGGTAGTGTGGGTTTGGTGGTTGCTATGGAGTTCTAGGCGGTTTGGGTATTTGGGGTTGGGTAGGTTTGGGTTTCATGGAGTTATAGGCGGTTGCTAGGGTGTTGGTAGGGGGTTGCTGTGGGGTTCTAGGGGGTTGCTAGGGGGTTGCTAGGGGGTTGCTTTGGGGATTCGAAGTTTGGGTTTCTAGGAAAGTTGCTAGGTGGGTTTCTATGGAGTTCTAGGGGGTTG
>NW_026985872.1:0-10866 GCF_018555375.3 Anguilla rostrata
CCCAGTGTCTGTGAGTTTAATCTGTGTGGAAGTTGCATGATCTCCCAGTGTCAGTGTGAGTTTAATCTGTGTAGAGTTTGTATGATCTCCCAGTGTCTGTGTGAGTTTATTCTGTGTGGAATTTGCATGATCTCCCAGTGTCTGTGAGTTTAATCTGTGTGGAGTTTGTATGATCTCCCAGTGTCTGTGTGAGTTTAATCTGTGTGGAGTTTGCATTATGTCCCAGTGTCTGTGAGTTTAATCTGTGTGGAGTTTGTATGATCTCCCACTGTCTGTGAGAGTTTAATTTGTGTAGCCTGTGTGTGTGTGTGTATATGAGTGTGTGTGTGGGTGTATGTGTGTGTGTGTGTATGTGTATGTGTATGTGTGTGATTTGTCGTATGTACGTGTGTGCATCTGTGTGTTATTGTACATCTGTGTTTGCGTATGTCTGTGTGCCTGAATGTGTGTGTGCGTGTGTGATTGTGTGTGTGTGTATGAGTGTGTGTGTGTGTGCGTGCAGGTGTGTGTGTGTGTTTGTGTGTGTGTATGTGTGTGTGTGTGATTTGTCGTATGTACGTGTGTGCATGTGTGTGTTATTGTACGCCTGTGTATGCGTATGTCTGTGTGCCTGAGTGTGTGTGTGTGTGTGTGCGTGCAGGTGTGTTTGTGTGTGTGTTTATGTATGTGTGTGTGTGTGTGTGTGTGTGCATGAGTGGGCGTGTGTATGTATGTGTGCAGTGGTTGCATGTGTGTGTGATTTGTCGTATGTACATGTGTGCATGTGTGTGTTATTGTATGTGTGTGTATGCATGTGTCTGTGTGCCTGAGTGTGTGTGTGTGTGCGTGTGTATGAGTGTGTGTAGGTGTGTGTGTGTGTTTGTGTGTCTGTCTGCATGCATGTGTGTGCATGTGTGTGTAAGTGTGCGTGTGTATGCATGTGTTTGCTGAGTGTGTGTGCGTAGGTATGTGTGTGTGTGTGTATGCATGAGTCATAAGTCTCCTTAATTATCTGAGTGTTGGTCAGATGCTAACCCCACTGTGCTGTGTGTAGGGTACACCGAGTCCAGGCTGGCTGACGGCCCTGATAACTGCTCTGGTCGAGTGGAGTTGCAGCACCTGGGTAAATGGGGGACAGTGTGTGATGCATGCTGGGACAGGAGAGCCTCCAATGTCCTCTGTCAGCAGCTGAAGTGTGGGACTGCAGTGGCAGTGCCAGGACAGGCCTGGTTTGGAGAGGGGAGTGGGCCAATCAGAGCCGATGTGTTTGATTGCCATGGGAACGAGACACGCCTCTCACAGTGTGCTGTTTCCTCATGGAGCCGAGCTGTGCTCTCACATGGACAGGATGCTGGAGTCATCTGCTCTGGTGAGGAGTCCTGCTCTCTGTATTGTGTACACGGTACAATTTAGCACACATTTACTGGAGAGAGAGAGAGAGAGAGAGAGAGAGAGAGACAATGTAATGGCGATTTCAAAACCCAATTTTTACACATTACCGACCAAAAAATCACTCAAGTGTACAAAACCAAAGGCAAAAAAATAGAAAATAAAAACCGCCCCTACTCAGTCACCCAATGCCCTCCGCAAACTGAAGCTCTCCTTCCACCACTGAGCATACTGCTCCCCTATAGCCCCATACACTCTTAAAAACTTCTAATGGCCTTATAGTACCTGAATTCTACCATGACTCTGGCCTTAATCATGCCCCTGACCATAGCTACCGTATCTTGTGCATCCCCCCGTTCAACCATGGTTTTACGGCTCAGGTAAATCGCCATTTTTGCCTGCCCCAAAACAAAGTTAATGAGCTGAGACTTCGCCCTCTGTCTGCAACTGTACGGAAAACCCAAGATAAAAACCTTTTTTGAAAAAGTTTCCCCCATTGACCTAAACAGTCGACCCAAGAAGGCGAACAGAGGCCGAAGTCTCACACATACCGAAAAGCAGTGAAAAACAGTTTCCCTCTCATTGCAGAAAGGACAGTGGTGGGAAACCGCCGGGTTTATTACAGAAATAAAACTATTCACTGCAATTATCCCATGCAGCACCCTCCACTGTAAATCCCCAACCCTCTTGGGCAATGGTGGTTTGTATAATGCCCGCCACTGTGGCTTTTCCTCTGCCATTAACCCCAAGTAAGACCTCCATGGTGTGTCTGTGAGAGAAATCAGCTTCTTTTCATTCACCACTTTCACCACCATGTTGTACAGAGTTTTTCCGTGTGCCACGTCCAGGGCCACATTGTCCATACTCCGATGTTCTAACCTTGATGTGCAGAATCAGAGAACCTGGAGGACACCAGGAGCCTAGGAAACGGATCTCCTGTGTTATGCTGGCCTAGGTTAGGTCCACAGTCTCTGAGCAGTTGCCGTTCCACGTCAGTTAAGGCCTGCCTCCAACCCAGCAGCACCTTGGAGGTATACCGCACCGACCACACCCGAAGGCGAGTGCCAAAATCCCCCACCTGGTCCAACTCCCGGCCAGCCGTGCCCACAGCCTGCCGTAACTTAACAGTCTTGGAAGCACATAGCAGTTCAGTTAGCTGAGGAAGGGCCTCACAGCACACATCCAGCCGGGACCCATACACCAACGGCTCCTCCAGGAGCCAGAAAGTCGATGTAGCGGACCCCGCACGGCAACGTTTCAGGAAACCCCATGCACGCAGCAGGCCTTTGTAAAACACAGGTAATCCACTCAGTGTAGGACCTTTGTAATCCATAAGAAAGATTGCTGCATCAAGACACAGCCCACCTGCCCGCTGAAGGATTGCACAGGCTAGGGGCCTCCAGACTAAGTTTGCTGGTCCATAGAGCAGCCTCTGTATGAACTGCAACCGGAAAGCAGCCCCCCTGCTTCCCAGCTGCACCAGCCCTTGGCCCCCTTCTTTCTTGGGCATATACAGTACATTCTGTGGAACCCAGTGTAGTTGGTCCCAAAAAAAGTTCACCAGCACTGACTGAACCTTCGCCAGTAGCCCTGACGGGGGGTCCACACATGCTAGGCAATGCCACAATGCAGATGCCACCAGATTGTTGATCACCAGTGTCCTTCCCCGATATGACATTTGTGGTAGCAGCCATTTCCACTTCCTCAGACGGCCCTCCACCATTTCTAATACACCTTCCCAATTTTTATTTACCATGTCATCGTTTCCCAAAAAAATACCCAGATACTTAATGCCCCCACGTGTCCACTGCAGCTCCCCTGGCAGCGTAGGCTGCCCACCCCTCCAGCCTCCCACTAACAGCGCCTCACTCTTGCTCCAATTGATCTTTGCAGATGATAACACCTTGAAATCATTAACCATGGTAGTTAACACATCCACATCTTTCTGACCAGAGATCATAACAGCAAGATCATCTGCGTAAGATGACAATTTTACAAAAGCTGGGCAACCTGGAATTTTAAAACCTGTAATTGCAGTCCTTATCCTGTGCAAAAGTGGCTCAATGGCCAGCGAGTAGAGCATTCCACTCAGTGCGCACCCCTGTCGTGTACCCCTACATACCTTAAAAGGGGCACTCAAGGCACCGTTTACCTTCAACACACTCTCAATGTTCTGATACAACACCCTAACCTTTGCAATAAAACCATGGTTGAACTGGAAGGCCTCAAGGGTCTTCCAAAGGTACTGGTGTTCCACCCGGTCAAAAGCCTTCTCTTGGTCTAAGAAAATGAGACCAGTGTCAATCCCCAATTGTCCTGAGAGGGCCAAAACATCCCGAACTAAGGCTACATTATCAGTTATCGTCCTGCCAGGCACACAGTAGGTTTCGTCAGCACCAATAACCTGCCCAATCACTTCCTTCAGTCGGTTAGCCAGAGCCTTGGAGAGGAGTTTGTAATCGGTACAGAGCAATGCCACGGGCCGCCAGTTTTTCACCTCCTTAGGGTCACCCTTTTTTGGCAGCAAGGTCACAACCGCCCTCCTGCAGCTCAATGGCAGTGACCCTCCAGCCAGACTGTCATTGAGCACGGATAGCAAGTCTTCACCTACCACCTGCCAGAAGCCCTTATAAAATTCTACTGGCAGCCCATCAATTCCAGGGGCCTTCCCACTCGCCATGCCCTGAAGTGCTGTGTATAGTTCCTGCTGAGATAGAACCCCCCCTAGATCCCCACTGGCATGAATGGTTGGAAGCCCGTCGTAGAAAGCATTTGCTATCTCTGCCTCCTCTCTGTATTCACTCATGTAAAGCTCTGAAAAGAGAGAGAGAGAGAGAGAGAGAGAGAGAGAACTGAACTGAAGGCAGTGAAGAGTAACCAGCTCTACCCAGACAGAGTTCCCCTGGGACAACTGGCCATCAAAAGAACATTTTTACAAAATATCAACAACAAAAAATATCACACCCACTGCATCTAGAAATTTTGACAGAAATCAACAAAAACTATACATTGACAGCATGAAGAAATTAAAGAATAAACTGGAAATGTATTGTGCTCTAGGCCAAGATTGCTCCCTGTCAGACTATCTCAGAGTTAAAAACCAAAAGCAAAGGTGCACATTAACAATGTACAGACTCAGCGAACGACCACAGCCTTGCCATCGAAATTGGTTGCCATGAAAAGACCTGGCTGGCAAAAGAGAACAGGCTGTGTGCCCATTACAATCTGGCAGGTGGAGACAGAGGCCCACTTCCTACTTTCCTGCCCCAAGTGCCTTCCCAAATTCACTGAATAGACTAATCAGTACCTATCGGAACCAAATAAATAAATAAAAATTCTGGGGAAGAGGAAATCGCAATAGAGGGGGCAGCCCAGCATGTCTCTGCCTGCCGTAAATTAAGAGAGGGTGTGGGTTTAACAGAGGAGCCTAACCCTAACCCTAATACACTTGGGTTTAACAGAGGAGCCTAACCCTAACCCTAATACACTTGGGTTTAACAGAGGAGCCTAACCCTAACCCTAATACACTTGGGTTTAACAGAGGAGTCTAACCCTAACCCTAATACACTTGGGTTTATCAGAGGAGCCTAACCCTAACCCTAATACACTTGGGTTTAACAGAGGAGCCTAACCCTAACCCTAATACACTTGGGTTTATCAGAGGAGTCTAACCCTAACCCTAATACACTTGGGTTTACCAGAGGTGTCTAACCCTAACCCTAATACACTTGGGTTTAACAGAGGAGTCTAACCCTAACCCCAATACACTTACGTTTATTTATTTTTATTTACTTAACCTTTATTTAACCAGGTTAGTCTTATTGAGATTAGAAATCTCTTTTTCAGGAGAGACCTGGCCAAGAAAGCAGCAGTCGATTACAGACACAACAAAATTTCAACATTTAACATATTATAAACGCAGACAAACAGCAATGTTCAAAGTTTATCAGAGGAGTCTAACCCTAATACACTTGGGTTTATCAGAGGAGTCTAACCCTAACCCTAATACACTTGGGTTTATCAGAGGAGTCTAACCCTAACCCTAATACACTTGGATTTAACAGAGGAGTCTAACCCTAACCCTAATACACTTGGGTTTATCAGAGGAGTCTAACCCTAACCCTAATACACTTGGATTTAACAGAGGAGACTAACCCTAACCCTCTTACATTTGGGATCCTCAGGCTCTGCCCTCTCAGCTCTGGACGGGACGGTGCGGCTGGCTGGAGAGGGTGCGTGTGAGGGCCAGGTGGAGGTGTACTACCAGCAGACCTGGAGCAGAGTGGGGGGGTCCTGGAGCTTCAGTGAGGCCTCGGTGGCCTGCAGGCAGCTGGGCTGTGGCTCTGCAGTGCAGGTCTACAGCTCCTCTCCGTCTGGGACGGGGGGCAGTGGGGAGTGTCTGATGGGGGTTCAGTGCTCCGGGAGAGAGGCTCACCTGGGGAACTGCAGCACTCCACACAAACTCACCTGCAGCTCCAGGGAACAGGTGTCCATCGTCTGTTCCAGTGAGTACAGGTTACTAATGAAGCTTCTCTGCAGTCTCTAGCTGCTTGTTTGACATGGGGGGAAATTGTATACTCAACCTAAAGGATTTTTAAAAAGTATTAGGAATCAGAGTATTTAAAACAGACAGAGCTTGTGTAACAACTCAGATAACTTCTCTCTATTTCTCTCTTTCTCACCCCCTCTCTCCCTTTTTCTCTCCCTCTCTCTCTGTTTCTCTCTCTCTCTCCCTCTCTCTCTCTCTCTCAGATCACAGGTCTCTCAGGCTGGTGGGGGGAGGGGGGGACTGTGCGGGACGGTTGGAGGTGTTCCACAGGGGCTCCTGGGGGACAGTTTGTGATGACTCCTGGGACCTGGAGGATGCTCAGGTGGTGTGCAGGCAGCTCCAGTGTGGGACGGCCCTCAGTGCCCCGCTACCCTCCTTCTTTGGGCCAGGAAATGGACCTGTCTGGCTGGATGAGGTGGGCTGTGTGGGGAACGAGACGTCCCTGTGGGACTGTCCCACAGCCGGATGGGGACAAACTGACTGTGGACACAAGGAGGACGTGGGGGTCGTGTGTTCAGGTCTGGAGCTCAGTGGAGCATCTAAAGTTCTTGCTTTTACACTGACACTAATTTGGTGTGAATACATGATACCTGATTGGTGAGGAATTTCAGGTGTTCAAAGTGATGAGATTTATCTCAGGAGAGCAGTGGCTAACAGAACACAGCTTTTCATCCTGACTTATACCTGCATCCGATACATTTACCTTTCTATCCTCTGTAATTTCTGGCACAAGATTTTAAGGTTATGTTTATTTTTAAACCATTTTGTCCCTAAGAGATTTCTAACGTTGTTGTAGAATTCAAGGAGATGAGACTGGCCGAGGGCTGTTCTGGGAATTTGGAAGTTTTCTACAACGGCACCTGGGGCAACGTGTGCTTCAATCAAATGACTAGAGACACGGCTACTCTCATATGTCAGGAACTGAACTGTGGGAAGAGCACATTTGTGTCTAATAAACGGCCAAGACTGGAATCAGCTCCTAACTGGTTGGATCATTTCAGATGTCGCCCACATGACTCCACTCTGTGGCAGTGCCCATCAAAGCCTTGGGGTGAGAATACCTGCAGGAAGACCAGCGTGGCTTCACTTACCTGCTCAGGTAAACCTCAATCAACTGCAGACTTAATTATTCCTGTTAGGAACAGTATAATAAACCTCATGACTGCAAACACAGTATCACTATTGGGAACAGCAGCATAAAACTCTCCTTACTGCAGACTTTAGTACTTCTCAGGGCCGGCCCGTGGCATAAACGGTCTATGCGGTTGTTTAGGGCCACAACCGCTAGGTGTTTATCTGAGGTAAATAACGTTAATTTTGCAGTTACGTTATTCATCCCCTATCGCAGAATTAGTGGTATAAATATTAAACAGAATGGCACCCGAACATTTCACAACAATGCAATGTATGAAGGATTTTACAAAGTGAAACCCCTTCTCCCCCCCTCTCAACGGAATCCAACAGCTCCCCCGCACCCCGCTCAGAAAGGTTTGCTTAAGGCCACCGAACCCCTAGGGCCGGTCCTGATACTTCTGTTAGAAACAATAGAATTAAACCTTCAAGTAGAACTGACTCATTTATGCAGATGGGGAGGATTATATCAATATATAATGAGCTAATTGTTGCCCAGAAAGTGGTAAACAGTATCCACAGTCAGCTTATTAGTTTTTGCAACATTAAATTGGTAAAACTATGGACTATTGTGAATTTTTTAAAGGTTTTTAGTGTAACCCCATGAATGAGATTTTGTGGAGCTCTAAGTAGTGCAGTTATGGATATGGAATGAACCTGTTTCTGTCTTTGTGTTTTAAAAATTTTTTTAATTTGTAGTTCATATATTTATTTATTTCTCTTCACATCAAAGGGGAAGAGGATGATCAAGTTCCACGAAGCAAATTGTCACGTTCCTCAGCAGCAAATCAGAGAGCTTACACAAGTACGTTTTTTGGTTGAATCCTGTGGTAACCTCTGGATAAGGTGTCGAGATGTGTTGGCGGTTAAAGATCAAACATCTGGGGAGATGATATGATCATTAATGAAGCAATGTGTCGTAGGAGATGCTAAAGTAATGAGTCAGTCATTGTTTAGTTGCAAATTAAAGTATAGTAGTAAGTGTTATGGAGATGTGTCTTGGAGATTGTTGAAAGTAATAGGTCAGTCATGTGTAATGGAGATGTGTTGTGAGATGCTAAACTAAGAGGTCAGTCATAGTTTGTTTGGAGGATGACTGTTGTGTTAGGTAGATGCTTAAAAGATTTGTAGGTCATCATGTGTTATGGAGATGTGTCTGTAGGAGATGCTAAACGTAATGAGGTCAGTCATGGTGTATAATGGTCTAGAATGCAAATGTCATGGTCAGTCAGTGCTAAATCAGATGAGCTGTAGCACAATAGTTTGTGTTAATGGAGATGTGTCTGTAGGAGATGCTAAACGTAATGAGGTCAGTCATAGTGTTATGGAGATGTGTCTGTGGAGATGCAAACGTAATGAGGTCAGTCTAGTGTTAATGGAGAGTGTCTGTAGGAGATGCTAACGAATGAGGTCAGTCATAGTGTTAGGAGATGTGTCTGTAGGAGATGCTAAACGTAATGAGTCAGTCATGTGTTAATGGAGATGTGTCTGTAGGAGATGCTAAACGTAATGAGGTCAGTCATAGTGTTAGTGGAGATGTGTCTGTAGGAGATGCTAAAGGTAATGAGGTCAGTCATAGTGTTAGTGGAGATGTGTCTGTAGGAGATGCTAAAGGTAATGAGGTCAGTCATAGTGTTAGTGGAGATGTGTCTGTAGGAGATGCTAAAGGTAATGAGGCTGCTCAGCTCATCTGTGTCTCCTGCTCTAGGTCACTGGCCCCTCCGGCTGGTGGGGGGTGAAGGCGGGTGCTCTGGGATGCTGGAGGTGTTCCACGAGGGCTCCTGGCGGAAGGTGTGTGGAGACTCCTGGGACGCGATGGATGTCCAGGTGGTGTGCAGACAGCTGGGCTGTGGGTCAGCAGGAAAGGCTCATAGTAATGCTACATTTGGGATGGGGAAGGACGACCCCTGGCTGACTGAGGTGAACTGCAGGGGCACTGAGATGCACCTGTGGGACTGCCCACACCAGCACAGCCGCTGCCCACACCAGAACCAGGCTGGGGTCACCTGCACAGGTGAGCCTGCGACTCCAGATCACCTCAGGCTGACTGCCAGCTTCTGAGATTAATCACTGGAGCCCTGACAGAAACACACACCCTAAACCCCAGGAGCAGCTTAAAGATCCACCCTGCATTACAGCTCAATGATTACTTTATTCATGCGCTCGCTAATAATGCAAGTAGAAAACATGATTCTTTGGAACTACGTTTACATTGATCAGAGGCTTGTATCCAGCGCAGCTTACAGAAGTGGAACGAGCAGAGAGGATGTGATCATCAGGGTCACAGCCAATAGCAGTGGGCAAGAACAGGAAGTGGAACTACTGAATGAATAAATAACAAATCTCTTCATTTTTATTTTACAGTTCCTTTATCTGAGTCCAGCTCCACTGCAGGTACGGACTCCTCTGGATGGTGTAGGAGAGAGTTTGGGAGATAAAACCTGAGGCTGAGCTCAGAGCCCTGTCAATCACACAAACCCTTTCTCATGCCCAATAAAGAAAACAATGCATTTTAATTTATTTTAATTTTGTTGTTTTAGGTACTCCTGCAATGACTACACAACCAAAACCACAGCCAGGTAAAGTTGCCCCAGGAGTCATTTACACAGTGAAAAGAGGACCTCACGACTAATTTCAGCTGTTGGGACTAGCTTTTCCATTAATGCTCTGTTTTCATAAATGGTGGTGGCTGTTTGTCTGGGTAGGTTGCTAAGTATTTGAGTGTTAACACACAACTGCTTCTTGCAGTTTTTTGCCTGTTGGCAACAGTACCTCTGCATTAATGCATTAAGACTGAATGTAATCCTATAGGTTTCTATCTACCAATAAACATGGTGTGGCTCTCTAAGCTTGCTGAATGCTGGTACCAAGCTAGCAGTTTGCTTAATTTAAATAGCCAATGTCCTTGAACAGAGAAGAGAGAACACCCACGTTCTAGTACAGATAGCACAGGCTTAGCTGAAGTTTACTCGCTGGAAAGTTAACCATGCACTTGCTCTCAGGCCACCTTTTTATGTTGTAGTGGGTATCTTGTGGAATGACTCATTTTGCTTAATGCAGAGGGTTGCTCTGTTTTAATAGGTCGCTGGATGGCTGGCTGTATAAGTACAGTACTGTAGGTGGAAACACAGCTCAGTATAGGAGATGCTAAACGTAATGAGGTCAGTCATAGTGTTAATGGAGATGTGTCTGTAGGAGATGCTAAACGTAATGAGGTCAGTCATAGTGTTAATGGAGATGTGTCTGTAGGAGATGCTAAACGTAATGAGGTCAGTCAGTGTTAATGGAGATGTGTCTGTAGGAGATGCTAAACGTAATGAGGTCAGTCATAGTGTTAATGGAGATGTGTCTGTAGGAGATGCTAAACGTAATGAGGTCAGTCATAGTGTTAGTGGAGATGTGTCTGTAGGAGATGCTAAACGTAATGAGGTCAGTCATAGTGTTAGTGGAGATGTGTCTGTAGGAGATGCTAAACGTAATGAGGCTGCTCAGCTCATCTGTGTCTCCTGCTCTAGGTCACTGGCCCCTCCGGCTGGTGGGGGGTGAAGGCGGGTGCTCTGGGAGGCTGGAGGTGTTCCACGAGGGCTCCTGGCGGAAGGTGTGTGGAGACTCCTGGGACGCGATGGACGTCCAGGTGGTGTGCAGACAGCTGGGCTGTGGGTCAGCAGGAAAGGCTCATAGTAATGCTACTTTTGGGACGGGGAACGACACCCTCTGGCTGACTGAGGTGAACTGCAGGGGCACTGAGATGCACCTGTGGGACTGCCCACACTCTGTGCACCAGCACAGCCGTTGCCCACACCAGAACCAGGCTGGGG
>NW_026985873.1:0-9113 GCF_018555375.3 Anguilla rostrata
CTTACGTAAAAGTGCAATAATTAATATCCAGTATTTGCAAATTATTCTTTTTTTTGTTACCTTTGTAATATTGTATAGAAAGTTGTCGACTGACGGGCATCAGCAATCCATGTAAAGCAGGTATTCCTGTGAATCCATCTTCATCTTGCACTTTGTTTCCTGGTCTTTCCAGCACTCCCGTCCGTGGTTCTGACTCTACAGACTGGATGGAAAAACATCTTTAACAGAGAGAGAGCGACTCTTCACTGTCACATTCGGGACCACTCTGCTGTGTGGATGCATAAATGGTACAGAGATGGACGAGAACTTCCTGTGGGCACAGCTGAGGACACCTATGAGATCCTGTCTGCTGTTCAGTCAGACTCAGGAACATACACATGTAAAGGACAACATAAGGAAAAAGTACTGTATACTGGCAGCAGCAATATGGTTGCACTCAAAGTTAATGGTAAGATGTCATTTATTACATGATGATACAAATGTAATAATTATAATGTAGTATTTCTATTTTTGCTAATTTTTTTACTTTAACTGTAATGTTGTGGATTGTTCTATGTGGCCTGTTTATTATGGTTAGTGTCTTAAAGTAGCATCTGAAATGTATGTTTACTCTGGTTTTCCTGCGTGTGAAATTATACCTGTTTTTTAGGGGAGGCCCCCAAACCCCTGCTGACTCTGGACTCCCCCAGTGGAGAGATCTTCACAGGAGATACAGTGACCCTGAGCTGTAGGGCTGGCACAGATCCTGCTGGCTGGGAGTATCTGTGGTTCAAAAAAACACAGGGAGCAGCACTGACCAGCACTGACTCCAGCAGCACTGACGGGTCCAGTTACACCATCCACTCTGCTGCAGTTTCACATGGTGGAGAGTACTGGTGCCGAGCAGGGAGAGGGAGACCCGCTTTCTACACACCGTACAGTGACTCTCTCCAGCTCAGCATAACTGGTAACATAAGAAATACATTTCACTGCTTTTTATCAGTCTAGTGTATGATACAGCTAATTAGTATGTAATGGTATTATAACGTTACTTTCACAGTTCACCTTCACCTGGTACAACTAAAATAAAATGAACCGTAGTGGCGTTACTGTACATGCATACAAACGCACATCAGCACATGCATGTCTACGCACACAGACACACACATACAAAACCAATATAAATAATATTTTCATTGTACTTGCATACAAGCACAAATGCATAAACATTTGCTGTCTGAACATTTTTGCATGCTTTTTTGTATGATCGTAGTTGCCATTTCACTGTAATCAGGTGAACTGGTTTCTCTCTAGTAGCATTGAGTTCTTCCTGTAGCTATGGTGTAGTTTTATGACAGTTTCTCTTGCTACACAGCACAAGATTTTTGTCTTCTGCCTTCTGAGTGTGTACTGAGAACTGCACCTGGAAATCTTAAAGCTGCTTTGCAATTCCTGACTGGGAATAACCTTTTTGCCTCAATGTTTACTTGACCTCGCACATTTAAGCTTAACTCCTTTTTGCAATATTTCTTGCAATTTAATGCCTATTTTACATGAATTACAGGCAAGTAAAATAGGCACTTCTCTCCCACCCCTCCACCTCTGACTGCACAATGATTAGATAGACTTCCAATAATTAATTTAATTGTAATTAAAGCCAAATTAAGAATATTTTAAGAAATGTCATGTCTAAGACTATTTTTAAGTACAAGTCATATTTTTGTGTTATTGTAGATAGAAATTGAAAAAAAAGTTTGTACTTGGCATTTTTTATTCAGTAAATGCACACATATTAATTGAATTCTTCTGAACTGCTGAAATTCTTTGTCCCTGTGCTGGGTTTGATTACCTACCCAGTGCTGGGTTTGATAACCCTATAACAAGTAACTTTATTATATGGTGAGTTATGGTTTGTGCAGTCCTGTTTATAATAGCAAGTGTCTTAATGTTACTCTGGTTTTCTAGTGTTTTACCTGCGGGTGAAATTATACCTGTTTTGTAGGGGAGGCCCCCAAACCCCTGCTGACTCTGGACCCCCCCAGTGGAGAGATCTTCACAGGAGATACAGTGACCCTGAGCTGTAGGGTTGGCACAGATCCTGCTGGCTGGGAGTATCTCTGGTTCAAAAAAACACAGGGAGCAGCACTGACCAGCACTGACGGGTCCAGTTACACCATCCACTCTGCTGCAGTTTCACATGGTGGAGAGTACTGGTGCCGAGCAGGGAGAGGGAGACCCGCTTTCTACACACCGTACAGTGACTCTCTCCAGCTCAGCATAACTGGTAACATAAGAAATACAATTTACTGCTTTTTATCAGTCTAGTATATGATACCGCTAATTATTATGTAATGATATTATAATGTTACTTTCACAGTTCACCTTCACCTGGCACAACTAAAATAAAATGAATCGTAGTGCCATTACTGTACATGCATACAAACGCACATGAGCACATGCATGTCTACACACACAGACACACACATACAAAAACAAAATAAATAATATTTTCATTGTACTTGCATACAAGCACACATGCATAAACATTTGCTGTCTGAACATTTTTGCATGCTTTTTTGTATGATCATAGTTGCCGTTTTACTGTAATCAGGTGAACTGGTTTCTCTCTAGTAGCATTAAGTTCTTCCTGTAGCTGTGGTGTAGTTTTATGACAGTTTCTCTTGCTACACAGCACAAGATATTTGTCTTCTGCCTTCTGAGTGTGTACTGAGAACTGCACCTGGAAATCTTAAAGCTGCTTTGCAATTCCTGACTGGGAATAACCTTTTTGCCTCAATGTTTACTTGACCTCGCACATTTAAGCTTAACTACTTTTTGCAATATTTCTTGCGACTTAATGCCTTTTTTCCATGCATTCCAGGCAAGTAAAATAGGCACTTCTCTCCCACCCCTCCATCGCTGACTGCACAATGATTAGATAGACTTCCAATAATTAATTTAATTGTAATTAAAGCCAAATTAAGAATATTTTAAGAAATGTCATGGCTAAGACTATTTTTAAGTACAAGTCGTAGATAGAACTTGATAAAAAAAAGTTTGTACTTGGCATTTTTTATCAGTAAATGCACACACATTAACTAAATTCTTCTGAACTGCTGAAATTCTTTGTCCCTGTGCTGGGTTTGATTGTGTCCTGTACTGGCAGCTCCACCACCTGCTGTGCTAACCCTGAACCCTGCATGGAGGAAGTTCTACCCCACTGAGAAAGTGACTCTCAAATGTGAGATTCAGTCCCGTCAGACTGGGTGGAGTTATCTGTGGTACAGAGATGGAGCCTCTATGAACAGTGTGCTCTCCAGAGGAAATGAGTACACAATCCTGGCTCTAGATCAGTCACACAGAGGAAGATACTCCTGCAGAGGGAGAATACCAGGAAGAGCTGTTTACACTAAAATGAGCAATGATTTGAGCCTGACTGTAGATGGTGAGTAATGTTGCTGTGCTGTGAAAACTACACAGACCTATATTTATGTTATACATACCATGATTCTCATGGTATGTATAAATCCTATTCCTCTTAGTTTTGACTTCTTAGGTGGTTATTTATTTTTATTTATGTTATTTATTGGTATTTATTGTAAAGCAACTGGGAATGTATGCATGAAGAGCGCTATAAAAGTATGTACTTATGTGTATTGTATTTCATTGTATTGATGGGTCTAGGGATGAGTGCTGGTGAGGGCAATCGATCTGTTACATAACAAATAGACTTTATGTATAATGGTTTATTATATGTGTCTCCAGCTCAGCATAACTGGTAACATAAGAAATACAATTTACTGCTTTTTATCAGTCTAGTATATGATAAAGCAAATAATTCAGCAGTGTTCTATACAGTATATGACCAAAGGTATCTGGACACTACTTGGTCCTGGGTGGTTTTTCATGGTTTGGGCTAGGCCCCTTGGTTCTAATGAAGGCTAATTGTAATTCTACAGAACACAACCCCATTCTAGACTATTATATGCTTCTCCTACAGTTTGGGGGAAGGCCCTTGCCTGTTTAAACATGACAATGCCACCTGGCAATCTGCGACATCGAAGTGCAAACATACATGCACCAATAAGTGATTTTTTCAATCATGTTTTGGGCATGGCGTTTTGATGTATTATAATTTATAGTTGTGCACGATGCTCTAATCAACCATTTCCTAATCATTGTGGCGTTTCAGCTCGTCCTCAGGCTGTGCTGACTCTGGAGACTGCATGGACAGAGATCTTCAGGTCAGACAGTCTGACTCTGAGGTGTCAGGTTGAGGGGAGCTCTGCTGAGTGGAACTACACGTGGTACAGAGACGGACGGCATCTTCCACTGGACCCCAGCGGGGACAGACTCACACTCACCGCTGGAAACAACTCTTTCAGCAGTGAATATAAATGCAGAGGAAACCGAACAGGCCAACCGTCTTACACAGAGATCAGCGAAGGATTTAGAGAAAACAACATTGGTGAGTTCCACTCCTTTTGTCAGGCTATTAATGAAATGCGCCTCACCCAAGACCACTTCCTCCACCACCCTTCAAGCGCTCGTGGTGAGCACAGCGTGTGAAAGGAAGTCACGCTATCTTGTTTGCAATAGACTCAGTCAGTACTCCACAGTGCACCATGGTATTTTGAGCTTAAGGATAAGCAGTCGAAGCCAATCCATGCAGCTAATGCAGCCAATGTAGTTCAGCCATTACAGGTCATAATGCTGGTCATTTATAATGAGTTGCATGATTTTGGGTCCCTCCCTTTGTTTTGTGTTCCCTTGTCTGTCAGTCCTAAAGCGGAAAGTTCTGGTTTCTGTGGCCAGCTCAGTCTTGCTCGGACTCATCCTCACAGTCTTGGGCTGTGTTTGCCTGAGAAAGAAAAGGAAGTTGGGTGAGTGTGAATTGTGCTACCAGCTCATTGCGTTTCTTTTACATTACAGGCATTTACCACAGCAACATACAGAACTTCTGCATTTTCACATAGTACCAATTTATACAGCTGGATTCCATACTAAAGCAATCCAGGTTAAGTGCGTTGATCAAGGGTACCTTTGGCAGTGTGGTACTTTGGAATCAAACCTGCAAGTTTACAAGTGGAGTTCCTTCCCCATGGTACTACACTGCTGCTCTGTTCACTGTTCCACATTGGTCAACACATGTTGTGGAGAGTCCTCATTCAAATGACTTGGTTTTATATTGAGCACAGGAAATGTAGGAGTAGGGAAAACGTGCAATATGGGCTACAGACAGTATTATCTGAAGTACTGAACGTATTGTTTAAAGATGTATAGAAACAAAAATACAGAAAACTAACATTGTTTAAATTAACTGACTGCCTCTATCCCATGTGTGTGTATTCCACTGTGTTAAACAGCTTACAAGATGACACCACAGAATGACATGTTTTTGTCAAAGCCACCCACAGGTGAGAAATTTACTGTTTCCATTTCCCCTTGTTAATATTTTTGACCTCTTAGTGAGTCATTTTGTGCTGTGAATGTCTTTGTCTCACAGGAGACCCTTAAAAGATGAAGTCTGTCCACCCATCTAATCTTCACCGGAGAACCTACTTATTGAATATCGTACTTACCATTACAGACCACAATACCTTTGTCAGACCACACTTAGAGTATTGTGTACAGTTCTGGGGACTGTACTAGAACAAAGATATAAAGGAAATGGTTCAGAGAAGGGCAACCAAATTGGTTCCTGATATGAAAGATAAAAGCTAGAACGAGGGGGTATAAATGGAAATTAGCAAAAGCCAACTTCCGCACAGACATTAGAAAGTATTTTTTCACACAGGCAGTAAATAGTCACTGTGTGGAATAGCTTGCCGTGTCATGTAGTAGAGGCAGAAACTCTGGGGGTTCTCAAGGCCAGGTTTGATATGGTGCTAGATGCCATCTAGTTTGTAGGTAACCCGAGCACCAAGTACACTTTAGTGGTAGGAAAATGGCGAACACTGTTGGGCTGAATGGCCAGTTATGTTATGTTACTTTTTCTCTGTCTTACAATGTGTATTTCAGAACACCTGTGTGGGGACCTTGAACATTTCAGTAATGAAGAACAATCCACTGAAGCAAAAGGTATTTCCTAATTTATGATGTATTGTTAGACCATTTTATTGAAAAAGGTCTTTTCATAATGAACTTTTACTTCAGGTTCTGATACCACAAATCCTTCTGAGCATAGATATTGTTTCCTGTTTGGGAAGAAAATCCAACAATGACAAAAAAAGGCATTGTCCCTCATTCACCTTTGAGTACACAATTATAAAATAAATTTGGATTTCATGTGGTTTTTGATAAATTAGTACTTATATGCAAAAAGGTATTACTGAATTCAATTAATTTTTACAGCATACCAGTGAATTGACCATTCATTCTGTAATTTAGTGCCTTTTTCTCAGAATTTTTTGTTATTTAATTCATTATATTTATATTGTATTTGTAGCTGCTTGCAGCATTGAACTTTATTCTATTCTGGACCTGAAAAAGAAGACTGAAGGTACTATCTTTATCCAATTCTTTCTTTGTTTTCATTTTATTTTTAATTGATGCTAATTCATAATGTATGTAAAAAAATGTAATGCATTATCATTATCTGTAGATGCATGACTATGTGACTTGGTTGCCTGAATACATTGTTACATTTTGATATATGCCAGTTCAACGAGTTTGCTTCCATAATGACTGACACTTATGTCAACATGTATATTCATTAATCCTTTTTCACATCTCTTGTTTGCTTTCATAGTACTCCCACCAAAACAGAATCCAGAAGATCTCACATCATTCAAAGGTACTGCGATGCTCTGTAAACTCGGCTTGGCTGTATTTTGATGATTGGTTTGCCCATATTTCTGTTTGTGATATTGCTTCTCTGAATCTGTAGTTGTGACTATTTCTCATTTGTTTTAGCTGGCCAGTGAAGAGGAAAATCATCTCGCTCAGGACCAGCGCAGATGGCTGTGATCGCAAAGGAAAGAATGAGGATTTTATGTAATGAAGGAAAATGTCATTTTCATACATTAAATAAAAGATGTATCACTGTAGGTGTATCCAAAGCACTGATCCCAGAGTACACGGCTTACCTTTATGTTGGATACATGTGCTTGATTTTATTTCAGCTTAAAAGCTTTTATTTGTGCTTTTTTATTTATATCTTACGACATACATAGTTTGATTGTATCCTAATTTTTATTTTTTCTTAAATTTTAGCCATATGTGTGATATTCTTTGCAAAATGACAGGAGAAATTTAATCTAAATTTTAACCCCCAGGTAACTGAAATCTTGCCGATGTTTTTCTTGCCCAATGCATCTAAAAGTTTTTGTCAAGCTAAATCAATGTGTTTTTTTAATGGTGTAAATTACTCTGCATTCTAGTAGGAATATTCAGAATACTGATGATCACCTATGTAAGAAACCCCTCAGATACACCAAACAGGTCACCAACAGAACTTATAACATCGAGGTCGCCAACTGTAAGAAACCCCTCCGCAAACCAAACAGCGGAAGTAACTGAGTGGCAAAGGAATGCATGTAGTTTTACTGCAACGGGATTAATTTAATGTTATCTTGATTATATAGTGTTTTAACCTTTCCTCTGGGCTAACGGTTAGGTATAGACGAAGGAGACTGCTGTCCACCAGTAGTGTGGCTCAATACGGATCGCTGTCTATCTTGGTTGACGTGGAGGTGACTTGCTTGTGTAGCCTGCATAAATACATTGTGTATCCTGCTATGACACTAGTGTACAGGTGAGTGACTGCAGGGTGCAGATATCCTGGGATCTAAGTGTTAGAACCTTAAAACGGCTGGGTGTGCAGTGGTAAGAGTCAAAGAGGAACGTCAGGTTAAAATGAATGCAGTTTATTGTTTAGTAATAATAACAATATGCAATTGTGCAAAATGTGAGTGGTGAAATGTCTATACGCATATGCATATGTGCAGGAGACTGTTGACAAGTCTCTCTGAACCATTGCACTTCTCTCTTTATATAAATAGATATATACTACAGGCCTATTTATAAATGACCTTTTATAGTTAAGGTCTTAGAAAAAGTGAAAATGTGGTTGCTAAGCAGCTAACAGCTGTCTTTGGTGAGCACAACATTTTAGAGAAGTTTCAGTCTGGCTTCCGTCGGTTGCACTCAACAGAAACAGCTCTTCTCAGAGTATCAAATGATCTGCTAATGAAGGGTGATGCAGGAGAATGTTCTGTATTGGTTCTGTTAGATCTCAGTTCTGCTTTTGATACGGTGTACCCACCGTATTTTGATTGAGAGGCTCAGGCAGTGGGTGAGTATTTCTGGATCAGCTTTGGATTGGTTTTCCTCGTACCTGTCGGACAGGACTTAATTATGTCTCATCAGCTGAATCTCTTTTTTGTGGTGTTCCCCAAGGTTCTGTCCAAGGCCCCCTGCTGTTTATATTGTACTTTCTTCCTCTCGGGCAGATAATAAGCAATTTTAATGTTGTCTCCTTCTATTGTTATGCGGACGATATTCAATTATACTTTTCGTTTAAGCCTCAAAATGTTTCAAGACTGGCTGTTCTACTGAATTGGCTCGACTCTGTAAAAGATTGGATGGCAGACAATTTTCTGCAGCTAAATACTGAAAAAAACTCCCAGAGCGTTCCTATATGTCTGACCGAACAGACTAGGCAGGTTGTTTCGCATGTAAATTGCTTGGTTCGCTCCTGCTTCTACCAGCTGAGAAACACTGCCAAACTCAGGCCCATTGCCCATTGGCTGCTGCTAAACTCCTGACCAGGTCCCCCAAAAGGTCTCATGTAATGCCAATCCTGAAATCTCTACACTGGCTTCCCATCAAATTCAGAATCCATTTCAAGATTCTTGTAATTGTTTGCAGAGCCTTGCATGATCAGGCACCTGTCTACATTAAAGAGCTACTGCAGCCATATAAGCCCAGTAGGAATCTAAGGTCCTCTGATCAGGGTTTGTTGGTTGTTCCTCGCTCCAGGCTCAAAACAAAAGGAGACTGTGCTTTTGAGGTTATAGCTCCGAAACTCTGGAACTCTCTCCCATTGGACTTAAGAATTGTGGACAGGTGGACTCCTTTAAAAAGCAAAAACCCCTTTTTTTTGGAAATTGCTTTGTTTAAATTTTTTTTTA